>NW_018222337.1:59699-74191 GCF_001263595.1 Phalaenopsis equestris
CAATTTGGTCTTAGTGTTTAAGAACTAAACAAGAGTTAGCCTTCAGGGGAAGGGAAGTGGGAGCTCTGGAGTGAGAGCCAATATCCTCCTAGCCTAACCACAGATTTAGAGACTAAACCTAAGATTAGCTAACGATTCTCTATAACACTTGAATAAGAGTGGAGAATTAAAATGCTCCTGTTTGGCACAATACAAATTCAAACCATTTATCTCTCTCATTTAACCAAAAACTCATTGTAGTGTGAAATATGTTTTCTCATATTTGATAACTTCATCACAAAAATATAATTTGGTAGTTATAGTTTAACTTTATTTTACAGTCTTGCTAGTAGTTGATAATTTAGTTCTAATAGCACCTTAAACATTTGAAAATAGTATAGTAGACTTTCTTTATTATTATGAAATTCCTAATTTAAATTACCATCTTGAAATTAAACCTTCCCTCTGGGATTACTATTTGGGGCTTAAACAGAAAGTCCTGCATTACTTGATAATGATACGTATACTTGCATAGATTCCCTACAAATATAATTGAAATCTTACTTTGCTTGGGATCAAGTTTTTGTATAAATAACAAACCATATTTTTGGCATCGCTACAAAGTGGAGTAAAATTTTTTAATTTTACACAACTATAATTTTTGGGATCAAGTTTTTGGCGCCGTTGCCGGGGAAGGTAACGATAAATTAAATAAATTTGGTAAATTAAGAAATTTAGCAATAAATTTATATATATATATATAAAATAAAAATCATTAAAAAATCATAAAAAAATCATTTAAGAGTATTTTTAAGAAAATTTTATTTGCTTATTATATTTGTTTATGCGTAGTATTAGATATGAAGGTTTAGTATCTTACGATTTAGAATTAGAATGTACTATTAGAAATGTTTAAAAACAACAAAAAGAAATTAGAAATTTAAACGAAATGGTGAATAACTTAGATAATTCAATAAATGAAAATCTATAAAGACCTTTAAGAAATTATGCTAATCCTATAGCAGATGAACTTCACTTGATTATTCAAAATCCTGATGTTGCTGGTAATTCATTTGAGCTTAAACCTGTTATTATCCAAATGGTACAATATAATCAGTTTGGAGGAACACCTATTGAAGATCCTAACTTACATCTTGCTAGTTTTCTTGAAATATATGTTACTTTAAATATGATGGAGTGTCTAATGATGTTGTCAGGCTCAGAGTTTTTCCTTTTTCATAAAGGGATAAAGCTAAAGCTTGGTTAAATTCATTAGCACATTGATCTATCAGAACTTGGGGAGAACTATCTCAAATATTTTTAGCTAAATATTTTTCACCCTAAAAAACTACTAAGCTTAAAAATGATATTACATCGTTTTGTCAGTTCAAAGGGGAATCGATATATAAAGCATGGGAAAGATTTTAAGATCTCCTTAGAAGATATCCACACAATGTTTTACCAGATTGATTAATAATTCAAACTTTTTACAATGGATTGGTAGGATCACTTATATCTATTGTAGATGCTACTTTAGATGGATCATTAATGTTAACATAGTTTGATGAAGCATATTCTTTAATAGATGAAATGACTACTAACAATTTTCAATTGCCCTCTGAATGGGTAAATCCAAAGATAGTAGCTAGTATTCATGATTCTGATGGGATGTCTTTTTTAGCATCTCAAATTGCTGCTATATCAAAAATGATTGATCAAATTGGAGTGAACTATTCTCAAATACTACCAATGTTAGAGGAAAATTCATTAGGTCAGATAAGTGATAATCAATCATCTTATGAAACTTTGAATGCTATAAATTGAATTAATAATCCCTATTCTAATTATTATAATCCTAGATAAAAAATCACCTTAATTTTAGTTGGAATAATTATAACAATTCGGTAAACCCCATAAGAAATTCAAATAACCAAGGTAATCCTAACTATAAACATTATTATCCTTTTGGATTTAACAATAACTCACAAGTTAAGGAGAACAAGTTGACTATGGAAGAAGTAATGTTAAACATGGGAAATCATATACAAAATATAGGGGCTGCAATAAGGAATATTGAAAATCAATTAGGATATATTGCTACTGCACTTAGTAACACACCTTTGAGAATTTTTCCAAGTATTATTGAAGTTAATCCAAAAGATCAGAATAAGGAACGAATTAAAGTTATTCAATTACGAAGTGGAAAAGAAGTGGAAATAAGAATCCAAAGAGAAACTAAAGTTGAGGAAGAGAAGGTAGAAATTGAAAGCAAAAATGATGAAAATAAACCAATACAAATTCCTTTAGAAAAACCGTACCTCCATTTCCTCAACAATTGAAACAGAAGAATAAAGATAAAAAATTTACAAAAGTTTTGGAAAACCTTAAAAAGTTAATGATAAATATTCCTTTCATTGAATATTTGGAACAAATGCCAAGTTATGCAAAATTTATGAAGGATATACTAAATAAGAAAAAGGAAGTTTGTAGATTACGAGACTGTTACACTTAGTGAAGAGTGCAGCGCTATTATTCAGAAAAAGCTGCCTGAAAAGTTAAAAGATACTGGGAGTCTTACTATACCTTATGCTATTGGTGAAATTTTTTTTGGAAAAGCCTTATGTGATATAAGAGCTACTATTAACCTAATACCTCTATCAATTTTTAAGCGTTTAGATTGAGGAGAGATTTTCCTACTACTGTAACTCTTCAGTTAGTTGATCGATCAATAACTTATCCTAAAATAGTTATAGAAGATGTATTAGTGAAAGTGGATAAATTTTTTTTTTCTTGTAGACTTTATTGTAGTAGATATGGAGGAAGATAAAGAGAATCCTATTATTTTGGGGAGACCATTTCTTGCAATAGAGAGAGCTGTGATAGATGTGCAAAAAGGAGAATTAATAATAATAGTCAATGATCAAGAAGTAACATTTAATATAGCAAAAACTATGAAATATCCTGCAATAGAAAAAAAATAATGAATGTTTTAGAATGAAAGTTACTGATTATCCAAGTAATGAGCGATTTAAAGGAATGTTTAAGGAAAAATTAAGACAAGCAGAGTATTTTGAGAATGAGAATGAAATTAAAAAAAAAGAGAATTTAGATTATGTTTAGAATAAATTTGAAACTTTAGACCTTTTGGAAAATGATAATAAAAATCTTATTCCCTCAAGTATTAAATCACCTGAACTTGAACTGAAAGTATTACCTACTCATTTAAAATATGTGTTTTCAGGAGATTCATCTACATTGCCTATTATTATCTCATTTAACTAAAATTTTAGAACAAAAATTAGTAGAAATGTTGAAAAGATATAAAAAGGCCTTTGGATGGACTTTAACAGATATTAAAGGAATCAGTCCTTCAATTTGTATGCACAAAATTTTATTAGATGAACAATATGAAATTAAAGCTGATCCTTAGAGGAGATTAAAACCAATAATGAAAGTTGTTAAAAAATAAATCTTAAAATGGTTAGATGTTGGAATTATATATCCTATTTAAGATAGTTCTTGGGCAAGTACGATTCACTGTGTTCCAAAGAAGGGAGTGACAGTTGAAGTAAATGAGGAAAATGAATTAATTCCAATAAGACAAGTTACTGGTTGACAAATTTGTATAGACTAAGAAAATTAAACATGGTCACCAGGAAAGATCATTTTCTTTTACCATTTATAGACCAAATATTGGATAGATTTGATGGAAACAAATATTACTATTTTTTAGATGGATATACCAAGTATCACCAAATTCTGATTGCTTCTGAGGATCAAGAGAAAACAACATTTACAAGCCCATATGAAACATTTGCTTTTTGTAAAATGCCTTTTGGACTATGTATCGTACCAGCAACATTTTAATGATGCATGATGTCAATTTTTAGTAATTTAATTGAACATATAATAGAAGTATTTATGGATGATTTTTCTGTATTTAGAACTTCATTTTAATTATGTTTAAATAATTTAGAAAAAGTTTTGGAATTATGTGAAAAAATTAACTTAGTACTAAATTGGGAAAAATGTCAATTTATGGCACTTGGGCATAAAACTTCTGAAAATGACATGGGAGTAGATCCAAGAAAAATTTAAGTTATTGAGAAATTACCGCCTCCTACTACGGTTAGAGGGGTGAGAAGTTTTCTAGAACATGTTGGTTTCTACATGCATTATATAAAAGATTTTTTAAAAATTACTAAGCCATTATGCCAACTTTTAGAAAAGGATACAAAATTTAATTTTAATGAGGAATGCATAAAAGCATTTAAACTATTTAAGGAAAAATTAATCATTGCTCCTATAATAGTTCTACCTAAATGGGAGAATCCATTTGAAATAATGTGTGATGCTAGTGGTCATGTTATTGGAGCTATTTTAAGACAAAGATGTAAAATGGTTTTTAAAGTTATATATTATGCTAGAAAAATACTAAATGATGCTCAAATTAATTACACCACTACTGAAAGAGAGTTCTTAGCTATTGTTTATGCCTTTGATAAATTTAGACCTCATTTAATTGGAGCCAAATGCATAGTGCATACAAATCATTCTTCTATCAAATATTTGATGCAAAACAAGGATGCTAAATCAAGATTAATTAGATGAATTCTTCTTCTACAAGCGTTTGATTTTGTGGTAGTAGATAGAATGGGAAATGATAATAAAATAGCTGATCATTTGTCTATATTAGAACAAGAAATATTAACTAATTTTGCAAATGAAATTTTGAAAACTTTCCCTGATGAACAATTGTATAATGTTAATATAAAGGATATACCATGGTATGCCGATATAGTAGATTATATTGTGAGTGATATTCTACCACCAGATATTAAGAATCAATAACTAAGAAAATTTATTCATGATTCAAAATTCTATTTTTGGGATGACCCACATTTATATAAATAATGTAAAGATTTAATCATTAGAAGATGTGTACCTTACGAAGAAACCAAACAAATTATTGAACGATGTCGTGATTCTGAATTTGGAGGACATTTTGGAACTAGTAGAACTACACATAAAATTTTGCAAGATGCATTGCCTACTATTTTTATAGAGGTTAATGAATATATTAAAACATGCGATAAAAGTCAACAAGTAGGAAATATTTCTAAAAGAAATGAAATGCCTCCAAATTACACATTAGAAGTTGAACTTTTTGATGAATGGAGGTTAGATTTTATGGGACCATTTATGCCTTCATTTGAAAATTTATATATATTGCTTGATGTTGATTATATGTCTAAATGGATTAAAGCTATTGTTGTACCTAATTGTGATGCTCGGAGTGTTTCCAAATTCTTAAATAAATATATTTTTACAAGATATGAAATGCTGAGAGTGATTATTACGGATGGAGGATCCCATTTTAGGAATAAGAGGATTGAGAAATTGGTTAGAAAATATAATATTATGCGTAGATTCTCTACTACTTGTCATCCCCAGACTAGTGGTCTGGCAGAAATATCAATTCATGAAATAAAATGAATCTTAGAAAAAGCTGTAATCCTTATAAATTAGATTAGATGCTACACTATGGGCATACAGAACTACCTATAAGACTCCTATTGAAATGTCCCCATATAGACTTATTTTTTGGTAAAATATGTCACTTACTAGTAGAATTGGAAAATAAAGCATTTTGGACTATTAAGAAATTTAATTTTAATCTAACCGAAGCTGGTGAGAAAAGATTGTTGTAGCTCGATGAACTTGAGGAGATTAGAAATGAAGCATATGATAATGCAAAAATCTATAAAAAGAAAATAAAAATATGACATGATAGGAAGATTATTCAAAAGAAATTTAAATATAGACAAGAAGTTCTATTATAGAATACAACCAGGAAAATTGAAGCTAGTTGGTTAGGACCATTCAATGTGATTAAAGTTTATCATTATGGAATTGTAGTTATTAAAGTTATTAAAACTAGAAAGATATTTAAGGTTAATGGGCATCAATTGAAACATTATTATGAAGGGCACATGCCACAATTTAAAGAAATTTTAATGTTGAGTCATCTGGATTAAACATTGGTATGTCGGGCTGATGATGTTAAACCAAGCATTTTTTGAGAGGCAACCCATATATATATATATATATATATATACCTATATATTTTATTATTTTTTTAATAATTATTCTTTGTAGTAGAAAATAATAAAACTTTAGAATCCTAAAAAAACTTATATATCATAAATCAAGATAAATTTTGGTATTGGATGAAAATATGGAAATGAATTGAACAAAAAAATGAAACAGACGCAACTTTGGCTTTGGTGCCAATGACACCAACATGGGTGCCGGCGACGCCATCGGGGGCTTCGTCAGCGCCCAGTGCAGTTTTGGTCGTTCATGATGAATTTGGCGGACTTTGGCGGGATTTCACTTCAAAATAACACCTTAGAGGTCTTTTAAAGGCATGAAAACTGTTTTGAATGACCAAAAACTTCCAGATTTTGATATCCATGACTTCCAATTCTAGAAACACTTCAAGGAATGAAGTTTTCAATAGAAGAAAATTCATTAGTTTTAACGCGCAGAGATTATACGACAAATTCATCACAAAGAAGAGACTTATCAAAGGGAGAGGGAGAGGCTTTGTCAATCATGGAGAGTAATCCAAGTTCTCAGATTGAGAGCATAATAGTACAGAGGTGATGGGAAGTTCTATGCTACACTACACTGAAGTAGTTGTTCCAGTGGTAAGAGAATTTTTGCTAACCTACATAGAATTAGCCAAGGAGTTATCTTCGTTTGAGGTAAGGGTGTACCATTTAATCCATCTCAAATTAATGATATATTAATGATAGAAAGTGTGCTGATCTGTCATTATACGAACTTTATACCAACAAAAGGATATGATGCATGATGTAAACCACTTTCTGACAGATGAAAATGATAATTGGGAAATCAGAGATGAGGGGTATGTTAATTTCTCCGCTTCACTGCTTAACCCAATATCTAAACTATAGCCTTTCTTCATCTCTACAAAACTACTCCCTATAATGAAAATTAGTAGAGTTACAAAAGAAAGTGCAATTTTAAACTATTGCATTCAAATGGGAAAACCCATTTATGTGGGATCAATTATTGTCAAATTTATTATGGGTATTATTATGAATGGGCCTATATAAACTGCAGCATCCTTCTACAGTCTTCTTTCTTTACAATCAATCTCAAGTGCCATATGAAAGTTGGGAGAAAGTATTATTACCCTGGGAGCCCATGGATCCTATTGATGAAAATTATATTGAGAATGGAAATGAAGTGTTGGATATTAACTTAGATCATTCATCACATGCTTCGCCACCCTTAATGCCCTATACAATTTGAAGTTCAAAAGTTTTGGAGAAGAAAATGAAGAAAATAGAAAGAGAAATTTAGAGTATCATGAATGCAATTGGAAATCTTAATTACCTTTTTGATCATTTAGATTGGAGGATGAAGGAACACTTTGATCATACGGGAATAATTGAAGCATGTTTGGTGCAAATGTTCAAGAAGAATGAATGGATCGATGAAAATTCAACTGATCAATTCCTGTACCGACCCTTCTACAATTTGTACGTCTATTACATGTCTATGAGAGATACCATAAGAGGAGAAAGTACTGAAGATTGAGATGACTAATTGAAGAAGTTGGAATCTCTACTGTTTAAAATTAATTATATTTTTAATGTAATTGTGTTGGATTTGTCTTAAAACTTTTTGTAATTATGTTGAATTTGCTTTGCTTTAAACTCATATAACCTTAATTGTATGCTTAGTTTAGTTTTCAACGTTCTAGTATTGTGGCTTGATTTCGACGCTAAATTAGAGTGTGATTTGTTTTATGTATGTGTGAGTGTGATCAAAAATCTATGTTTGCAAAAGCTTGGAATTTCATATATAAAAGTTAGTTTTTATGTTGTTTGTAAAACATTTATTTGTGGACTATTTATGGATGAATATTATTGTTTGAAAAGACTAAATTGACATTTAAATGAATTGGAAACAACTGAAATTGTAAAAAGTCAAAAAATTGAAAATTTTAGCTCTGGCGTCGACGGGGCCTGCATGGACGCCGATGGTGCTCGAGACCCGAAAGTTCCCTACTACCTTAAAATTCTGCGAATTGCACAATAAAAACATCATTTTTACCCCTTTGATCACCTTCAACCTTTGATTTATAGCCCTAAGGCTTAATAGCGCTTGGATTTGAGGCGATTAAAACACAAAAGAAGTTCAGATTTCATCTTCTCTTTGTAAGAGCTACACTTTAAACTCAAAATTTTTTTTATTTTCACCAAAGACTTCTTCTAAATTTCCTAGATTCGAAATTTTAAGATTTTTGGGAAGATTTTGAGAAAATCCTTTGGTGAAGAACTCTTACTTAGTGAATTTAAGTTTAGAACTTTCTAATTTGTGATTTTCAGAATTTTTGGAATTTATTTTGATTTTATCATTTTTTTAGAAAAACTGCTATGGCCCCAAGGATGAGTAAAGGAAAGAGGAAAGTGGATTTTGATGATAAAAAAATTTGTCAACTACAAAGCTAACATTTGTTTCAATAGTCTACTTGCAACAAAGAAAGTAATTCAGGAGCAAGCATTCAAAAATTTGGGCGGTGAAGTCGAGAGATTAATTGTTGCTCGACAGTGGGAGAATTTCTATTACTTTACTGCCGAGGCTATTATTGGTGTAGTCATGGAGTTCTATGCCAACTTTAGAGAGAGTTCCTGATGATCACGTCTCTATTCATGGTAAAATGGTTAAATTCACCCCTAGGAGAATTAATGACTATTCATGATAAAATGGTTAAATTCACCCCTAGGAGAATTAATGAATTTTATTAACTGCATGATGTATATAGTTGTTAGTACAAAGCATTCTCTGCTACAAATGAGGCTCTGGAGGAAGTTATTTCATTTATTTCATTTATTACTGATGGGAAAGGAGATTGAAAGGTGAAGACTAACGTTAAAGAAAACTCAAGGCCCGCCATTACTTTATATCAACCAGAATGATACCTACGTACCATCATAGAGAAGTTATTAGGGATGAGCCTTCATAAAATTCTGTATTCAATAGATGAGTAGGATAGATGTAGGCTCTATTATTTGCGACTAGTGCACACTCTGCCCTGATCTTCACATTATGTGAGCAGGTAGGAGTGGTGAGACGACTAGTGCACACCCTGCCCTGATCTTCACATTATGTGAGCAGGCAGGAGTTGAAATTAGAAGTGATGAGGAAAGGATTGAGACTCTTAAATCGATTGGATCTACAAACATTAAAACCTATGAATCTCATGGATGGAGATCGGGAAGTAGGAGTAGGGATATTCCTTCTACTTCTAGCACTCCTACTCTCCAAGGACTTATGGAACAAAATGATGATTCAGTAGGGAGATATTTTAAGAATGGAGAGCAGGATTAAAAATTTGGACACCAGCAATGCACATAATGATGATTTAACAAGACAAAAGTTTGAGTATGATGTTGCATATGATGAAGCTATGTTTAGATACATGAGAGGTGACCACTTAGTACAGTTTCCTAGTCACCCTATCTTTACTCCTTATTCCTTATCATCAACAAAAATTTGATGTAGAAGAAGATGATGATGATGATGAGTGGTCATGTTTTTTTAGTCATACTCTTTTATTTAGTTTATTTTTTGTTGATTTTTGTTGTTGTTATAGCTTAATTGTTAAGTGTGAAACTTTGATTTGTATTTAAATGTGGTGGTGTGAACTGTAAACTATAGAAATGTTGTAAAGTTGAAAATTATTTTAATACTGTTATTTGTTTTTAGTACTTTGTTGTATTTTAGTTTGTAGTTAACTCTTTCTCAGCAAACAATTTTATGTATTATATGTTATTTAATGTTTCAAGTTTTGTAGTATTCATATTAACACATGCAATATTTCAGAGTTAAGTTTCAAAAATCAAAATCTTCAACAGGTAAGTTTTTTCTTTATGTATTAACTGTTTTCTTTCACCCTGAAATTTCAATTTTTCATGCTTATTCTTTTAAAAATTTTAGGGGGGGGGGACAAAAATTCATTTTTAAGGAAAGAAACTTAATTTTATTTGTCCTCAACGAACTATATTTTAAAATCTTTAATTTAACATGACCTATGGTGATAGAGACTAACTTTGGATAACTATAGTTATGTTTCTAAATATATAGTAAACTTAAGTAAAAATTTTCAATAATAAAGATTAATTTTAGAGATTAAGACATTTGGTATGAGAGAATAAGACTATGTTTTTCCATTGTAAGTAAATGAATTTGTATTTTTGAAGTTTTAAGAATCTTAAAGTTTCATGTAAGAAGAAAAGAATAAAACTTTATGAAAAATCTTCAAAGCTAATATGAATTTATCAAGTGAAGGAATGTGAAAAGTTTTTAACTTTACGAAAGGGATAGTGAAGTTTCAAAACATTGAAGGCTATCCATATATAATAATCTTCACATGAAAATGAAAAAAAAAAGAATGGATTGAAATTGATCCTGAAAGAAAAAAAAAAGAAAGGATTGAGAATGATCTTGAAAGAAAAGAAAAATAAAAGCTAAAATCAAATGAAAAGAAAAATAAAAATAAAAAGAAAAGAAAATAAAATTATGTGAGGAGAAGCTAGAGGAGATGCCTAATAAAAAATTGGCTTCACTTGAATCAACTTGAGGAAGAAGGCTTTATTACGTTTTCTAGACTTGTATTTGAGTATTAGCATCCTTACTAATAAAGATCTCATGAATTTCCTTTTCATATGAATATTCTAAGTAACTTTAATTTATGCTATTATATTTAGTATACCAAAATATGAAAATGTAGAAGTTAAAACTCTTTGCTATAAGATATATTTTTATGTAGTAAAAGAGTTACTTGAGGACAAGTAATATTTAAGTTTGGGGGATTTTAAAGCACAAAAAATATATACATTTTTAGACCTATATTTTATATTCATTTTTGTGATATTGCACTTTAAAGGAAGGTAATTTTTATGTTATGTTTTATTGCAGATTGATGATTTTTAGGACTCAAAGCAAAAAGGAGGAAAAAGGATGAAATTTGGAGTCAAAATGACGTTTTGGATGAAAAACTCAGTGCCGACGGCACCGGCAAGGATGACGATGGTGCCAACAGACACTGCCATTTAATAGAGAGTATAGAACTAAATTTGGACCATGGGCGCCGACGACACCATCATGGGCGCCGACAGCGCAAAGGCCAATGTTGGGCAAAATTCTAGAAGATTTGATGAATTTGGACACTTTTTGAAGAGTTATTAGAAGCACCTCTTAGAGAACTGACATTATGCTTTATTTAGAGCAAAAATTGCTCAGAAAAAGTAGTAGTTAGAGGGGGCTAGAGTGTAATTGAGTTTACTTGAGTGTTCCATTGTTTAGTGTGGTGAGTCTAAGTGTGATTTTCTCCTAAGAGTTGTTAAGAGAGGGAGAGAAGTGAGAGATTTCTTCTTCCATACATCTTTAAAAAGAAAATAAAGAGACTTGTAAGGAGAGAAAGAGTCCAAGAGAGGCTGCAAGGGATTTGCTTTGAGAAAGCGTTATAGATAAGTGGTGTTTGTTCATTATTGTTGTGTAAACTTTATTTTATTTATGAAATTCATATTTTGTTGTATTTTTCTCATGAGGTACGACCTACTTTTCTCATGAGGCACGAGTAGTTTTCTTTGTCTTTCTCCCTACTCTAAGATATGGTAAAATGAAGAGATAATTTGGATGTGCCAATTTTAAAATTTAAAATAAATTTTGATGATTTTTTCACTCTGTTCTTAATTTACTTTTCAATCCGGCCAATTTAAATGTTAAAATCTGTTGTGAAATATATGAACCAGGAAATGGAGTATGAGTTCTACGATAAAGTGAGAATCATATTCAATTCTATGAAGGAGTGTTTCGTTCATGGAATTGCATTCATGGGAGTTGAGTGCAAATAAATAGGAAAGTATACTTTGATGGACTAAGAATTATAGATTTTTGGGTGATAGACTAAAATCCCCAATTTGGTCTTAGTGTTTAAGAACTAAAGCGAGGGTTAGCCTTCCGAGGAAGAGAAGCGGGAGCTCTGAAGTGAGAGTCAGTATCCTCCTAGCCTAACCACAGATTTAGAGACTAAACCTAAGATGAGCCAAAGATTCTCTATAACACTTAACTAAGGGTAGAGAATGAAATTTACTCCTATTTGGCACAATACATATTCAAACCATTTATCTCTCTCATTTAACCAAAAACTCATTGTAGTGGGAAAGATGATTTCTCATATTTGATAACTTCATCACAGAAGCATAGTTTGGTAGTCATAATTTAACTTTACTTTACAATCTTGGTAGTAGTTGATAATTTAGTTCTGATAGCACCTTAAGCATTTCAAATTAGTATAGTAGAATTTCTTTATTATTGTGAAATTCCTAATCTAAATTACCATCTCGAATTTAACCTTCCCTGTGGGATCGATATTTTAGGCTTAAACAAAAATTCTTGTATTACTTGATAACGATACGTATACTTGTGTGGAATTCCAACATAAATTGCTTTAATTTACTATTCATAAATAATGAACCAAATTTTTGGTGTCGCTACAAAGCAAAGTCAATTTTATTAATTTTACACAACTATAATTTTTGAGATCATATGCCAATTTCTAGAAAAAGATACAAAATTTAACTTTAACCAAGATTGCCTTAAAGCCTTTGAAACTTTAAAAGAAAAATTGATCACTGCTCCTATAATTTTTTTCACCTGATTGGGGGAAACCTTTTGAATTAATGTGTGATGCAAGTAATTATGCAATTGGAGGTGTTTTAGAGCAGAGATATGACAAGTTTTTTAAAGTCATATAGTATGCTAGTAAGACTCTTAATGATGCTCAAATTAATTACACCACTACTGGAAGAGAGCTATTATCCATTGTTTATGCTTTTGATAAGTTTAGGTCATATCAAATTGGAGCAAAATGTGTTGTCCATACTAACCACTCAACTATTAAATATTTAATGCAAAAGAAGAATGTCAAACCAAGACTAATTAGATGGGTACTTTTGATGCAAGAGTTTGATCTTGTAGTAGTTGATAGAAAAGGGATTGATAATTAAATTATTGGTCATTTATCTAGGCTAGAACATGAAGAAACACTTGACTTGGAAAAAGAAATTAATGACACTTTTCCTGATGAACAACTTTATGTTTGTAAAAGGATGAGAAATACCGTGGTATGCTGATATTGTGAATTATATTGTTAATGGTATTTTACCATATGGATTGACAAAAAACTAGGAAAAAAAATTCATTCACGATGCAAAATCTTATTTTTAGGATGAACCATAATGAGATGACGTGTGTCTTATAAAAAAATTCAGAAAATTATCCAAAAATATCATGATACTGAATTTGGAGGTCATTTTAGGAATGATAGAACTGTTCTTAAAAATTTGCAATATGGATTTTATTGGCCTTCTCTATTTTGAGATGTTAACACACGTCATCTCTGCTAAATTATTGCCAACAAATCATCTGAGCAAAGTAACGAAGGATAGAGCTAAGGTAAAATTTTGCGTTCAAAAAATGAAGGTAGCAGATGTTGGTGCTCTTATAGTTTATCATACTCAGAGTATAGCCAGTAGTGCTACAGCTAGGGGTTTGGATTACCCTGCTCTGATTTTCACTTTATGTGAACAATCACGAGTAGAATCCCATAGAAATGAAGAAAAGTTGCAGCCACAGAATCCTATTGGCAAGCAAACGGTTCAAAGGTTTGAAACATTTGTTGAGTCTAGGAGTGGAGGTAGTGATAGACCCTTAATAGTATGCTCTATTAATAGTCTAAAGTTGTATTTCTTTCCTCATCAAACTTATCAAGCACAAGAGGTTCCCCAACGTCTGCTCTATTAATAGTCTAGAGAGCTCTCCCTCTGCTGCTGTTATAAAAGTCAGTTAGAAATTTCCTCACTCCCCTTACATTAAGTTGAATACTAATGAGATTTTTACTATGTTGGGAGCTGGCATTGAAGATGTATTTTGGAACCTTAATGGGGATTGCTTAATGTTTTTCTCTGCACCTGTTTCTACCCTAGATGCACTTGAAGCTGAACTCATTGCTATTTTTTAGGCAATTAAATTTTTCATTATGAATCAATTGAGGTACCTACAGATGGAAGTAAACTCAGCTCTCTTCTTGCAGCTAATGCAGGAGGTAGTTCAGCCCCCTTTGACATATCTCCCAATGGGTTAGGAAGATCAATTCTATGAGATCTCTCCTACATGTGCAATTCTCCTTCATCTTTAGGGAAGGCAACAAACCTGCTAATTGGCTTGTCAGGCTTGGACAAAGCTCTTTAGACCTTTCTATTTCTTCATCTCGACCCTCTCCCCTTCCCTTTTTACTCAGGGGGGGTCTTCTCAAGGTACTGCATCTCAGAATTGTAACTTGATTTTTTTTATGGAATGAATCTTTCTTTCTTTTAATATATATATATATATATATATATATATATATA
>NW_018222337.1:74418-79330 GCF_001263595.1 Phalaenopsis equestris
ATGAATCAAAAACTACAAACTCTTTGAAGGCTTTGTGTTAACTGCAATGCTTGTAATACCCTTTTTTGAAAGAAAATGTGTTAGCTTATTACCCTCCCTATAAATGAAAGACCAATCCAGAGTTAGCCGTATTTTTTCCACATGATCCCAAATGCTTTTTAAAAGAAGAACAATGCTTCAAAGGGGTTCCTATTTCTTCAGAATATATTGAAGTAGTAAGAGAGAATTAGTCTCCACCTATAAAAAATACCAGCTAGCCATGCCTGTAAAAACAATAGGAAAGAAAATCTCCCAATGTTCTACTTTCAAAGGATAAATTGCCACTACAGGTGAAGTAAAATAACAAGTCATTTTACTTTATTTTCTCTAAATATACCTCCAACTCCAGCCACATCTCCCATCCAACTACCATCAATATTTTCTTTAACCCAATTAGGAAGGGAGGGACTCCAATTTACCAACTCAGGAAAACCCAGTTAGGGAAAAGAAGTTCCATGAAAAAAGAAATCCTTATATTTGCACTGATTTTTAATTTTATGAGTATAGGCTAAAACCTTAGAAATTATAGAGATAGTAGATATAGAACCATCCTTATGCTTAGCAGTATTCCTTGTCATCCAAATAAACCACATCACAATATAGGGAAAAATCTCTATGAGGTGGTGTGTTTTCTCTAATCCATTCCAAGTGTCATAATAGTGAGTTGAATCCCTCCATACATAAGGGAAAAACTTATAAAAATGATCACCAAAAGACTTCCATATTTCCATGGAAAAGAACAATTAAAGTGCAGATGTTAAGCAAACTCCTCAACCTCATTACATAACAAGCATTTTGATACCAATTTTAAACATTTAAGTTTAAGTAAGTCATCATAAGGCAGAAGAGAATGGAGATGCCTCCAAATAAAAAATGACATAGAGGTAGACAAAGCCTTAAACCAATTTTTGGATCCCTAAGTTATTTGTTCATATTAATAAAACTCCATATATAAAAATTTAGCAGTAAAGATATTTTTAGGAAATTTTAAAAACATAGTATCCTTTTTGCTTAAGTATATTGGGAGTTGGGTTATAAAATTAGCTTTATTTCTTACCATATCTTTAAGTAAAGAAGAATTCTAGTTACCATCTTTTCAGAAATCAGAAATCACCATGTGTCCAAAATCTACACCCAACTATTCAGGATGGAGATCCACACAAGCCCAATTATCATACCAAAAAAGGATCTTCCCCAACCCAACATCACAATATACATATTTGGAAGCAAAGGAACTAGCTTTTAGAAGAATTTTCCAAAGTTTTGAGTCCCCAGATCTCCATTCAACAATAGCAGGATGTTGAGAAAAATAGTATTTATCTTGCATAAATTTAGCCCATAAATACTCACCTCTCCTAAATTTAAACCAGAGTTTAATTTGACTGATATAAGAAATGTGGTGTAGTTCCAGATGCCCTTCCCTCCTGCATCAACAGGTTTGCAAATTTTCTTCCAACCCACCTAAATCTTTTTGGAATTGACACCAGCTTACAATAATTTATTGAAAGTTCTTTCCAAATTAGCTTGAGTGCAACTTTTATGTTCTAAAAATTGTAGAGCATAAAGTGGGATTGTGTTTAGCATAGATTTAAGTAATGTGATTTTTCCCACAAAAGATAGAAAGGTGTTTTTCCAATCATGGATTTTATTTTGAATTTTTTCTACAACAACATCCATTTGTGTTTGCCTTCTTCTTCTCCTAAAAATATCAACTCCAAGATACCTAAGAGGAAGCTCAAGAATGTGGCAACCAGTATAACTAGATACCTAACTAGATACCTTTTTTTTCACATATTTTCCTAAAAAGGCATTGCATTTAAGTTTATTAAATTCTTTACCAGATATACTTTGAAATTCCTCTAACCTTTTGTAGATAAGTTTCATAGCAGCTTTGCTAGCACTGAAAAATAGCATGACATCATCATCATAGGCTATATGGTTTACCACTAGTTTGGATTTATGAGAGAACTAAGTCCTTAGATGAAGAGCCTATAAGTTGTTCATCATTCTAGAAAAATAACTAAAATCAATGATGAAAATTGTAGGGGAAAGGGGATCCCTTTGTTTGATGCTTATTTTGGCAGAGAAGAAGCCATATGTTGAGCAATTAAGTATGATACTATAATTATTGCATTCAAGCCATCTTATACTCTTGAAAGCCTCTAGCTTTTAGTACATTGATTATGAAATCCCAACTAATTATATCATAAGCCTCTTTGATATCAAGTTTCAAAACCATGTTACCACTTCTGCTTTTTTAATCTAAATCTTCAATAATTTCCTGGGCCAATAACATATTATCAGTAGTTTATCTACTTTTGATGAAAGCTGACTGTTGAAGAGAGATAATGTAAGGGAGGTGTGGTTGAATTTTGTGTACCAAAATCTTATTGATCACATTAGATATTAATGAAGTCACAGCTATTGGCCTAAATTGATCGAAGGAGGCTTTCTCTTTGTTATTTGGAATGAGAACTATTTTCGAAGATGAGAAGTAAGGCTCTGGACTATCACCTTTGAAAAAAATTTTATGGCCTCCACCGCCTCTTTTTTAATAATCCCCCATCAAGTCCAGCTACTTTATCACAATTTATCCCCTCGAAGGCAAAAAATATTTATTCTTCATTAGGTATGTTGCATAAAGAGATATTACTAGTATAATTCTTTTCATTTTGGAACAACTCCACATCCTACTCATCCACCCACACATAAGATGAATAGATATTAGAGAAATATTTGATTGCACTATCCCCCAACTCATTGTGATCAGTGATCCAAATCCCCCCATCATCCTTGCTACTTAGAATTGAGTTTGAACTCCTTCTTTGTATGAAGGAAGCAGGTAATACTTAGTATTTCTGTACACTTTTGTGAACACCACATTCTTAGCCTTTTACAGTTGGAGATCCTCTTCTTTTGTGAACTCTGTTGCCATCTAAAATTTTTTCGAGATAATTCACTCTGCCCTTAGAATTTTTAACTTTTAAGTGAACATCCTCAGAGGAGGTCCAGTTCCAGCCCCTAAATGTTTATCTAATCTTTTGTGTAATTTTCATAGAATGAACTATTTAGTACCAACCTCCTTGGTTTTCCAACAGTCTTCTACTAGACTTAGGAAACTATGATGAGTAGACCAAATATTGAGATATATAAATGGTAAGTTTTCGGCTTGGAGAAAAAATCAACATAAAGTAGAAGAGGTTAATGATCAGATCCAACACTACTGAGATGGAGGACCTTCAAAATATTATAGTAGCTCAGCCACTTCTGATTAGTGAAAACTCTGTTTAACCTTTATTGTAAAAGACCTCTTCTCCAAGTAAAATTTGATCTGTAGAAACCCAAGTCATGCAACCTAGCCTCATTAATTTTATCATAGAATTTAGTCATGAGAGCAAATTCAAGTTTCCCATCCCCCAATTTTTCTGACTAATTCATGATCATGTTAAAATCTCCACCTACCATCCTTCTTTCCTTTAACATAGATTCCAAAGAACCCAACCTATTCCATAGCTCCATTCTAGAGGGAAAGAGAGTTCTTGCTTAGAAAAAGTGACCCCCCATTACAATTATCTTTTTCGAAGTAAATATGAAGGAATTGTGCATCATCCTCAACCGAAGTAACATTGATCTTAGTTTTACAAAAAGCCATATTTTATTTGAAACATTTCCTAAAACTTTATAACTTTTAAATTTTCTAAGCACCTTATCATGGTTCACCACCACCAAAGGATCCAAAATAGAAAAAAAGTTCTACTTTCTAGACCCAGCTCAGATTTTTTAATTTACTAAGGGATTGTTGGTCTGCGAATCCCTTAATGTTTCAAATTAATATATTAAACATGATGTAACATCTTACCCCTTCTAGAGGATCTATTTAGGGTATGATGTGGATGTTCCCCCTCAGAATGATAGTTAAGCTCAATATTTATAATATTACCCTCCTTCAAGTGTAATAGCTCTTTTTTTCCATTTTTTCTTTATGTTAGTTTTTTTTGAATTAAACACTCCTCCAAATTTTTGATGGAAGCTACAATAAAGGATTCATTTAGTGTATCAAGTGTGCCTCCCCCCACCCCTCGACCCCCCTTCTGCAATTAGAACAATATAATGGATGTTGCTCCAAAATTACCTTTTGCTAATAACCATTATGAACCAACCAATCCAGATTTCATCATTAAACACCTTAGTAATGTCACTCTCCACTAAAGCTCTGACAACCGAAGGCTTAGGCATGGTGAAAGTAGGAGAGTCCATTTTGAGAGGTTTATCGAAGATGGTTGCTAAAGAAAATAAAATTTCATGATTGTAAAGATGTAATTTTAGTTTATGGAAATGAATCCAAATCGATAGTGTAGGAGGTTCAGTCCGAGGGGCAAAATCCACAAACCACTTCAACAATTCATCACCTTGTTTCTTATGCGTAGAATCTTCCTAGAAAATACCAGTACATAATCTTCCTCATTAGACCGTCAAGCAAGCCAACCTTCCATTCTGCCACAAGTCTAAAGCTCTCAAATTCCTTCCTAATAGTCTCAAGCCTAGGATGGTTGTAAAGAAACTTCCCAACCAGAGCCAAATGACATTTAGATGCAAGGCTAGCACCTTCAGCTTCAGAGAAGCAAATTGCGGGTTTGCCACTTATCTTCCCTGCTTTTTGACAAAAAAGTGTTCTCCAACACCATTCAAGAAATCATGCAAGGATTTCAAAATAACCATTGTCTGTAGAACTCTACTATGGCCTCGTCCACGGACTTAAACATCTGCAAAAGAACACATCATCAACAACACCACCACCACTAGAAATCGCCAAAGAATTGCAAACCTAAACACCATTTTAACTATTTTTTACACACACACACACAGATATATA
>NW_018222338.1:0-3718 GCF_001263595.1 Phalaenopsis equestris
ACTATAGCATAAAATATATGTGTTAAAAAGAAAAGCATCCTTGACTATTTGAAGGCTAATTTAAGGGCATTTATTAAAAAATAAAAGGCTTCAAAGTTCATAAAAAAAAATTTTCATGTCCCAATCAGATGCAACATATTTCTATTTTTTTTAGGCAAAGCGCTGCAAAAGAAAAATAGAAACCAAATTTCAAGAATGTGAAAAATCAATGTCATTTTTTAAGACAAAAAAAATCAAAATTCATAATATTTTAAAAACTTTTAATAATTATTTTATATAGTGTTTTAAGCCTTTATCCAAAATTTAAAGGGGTTTTGAAATGTCTAAATCACTTTCGATGATTTCTAAACTTCATTTACAAATTTTAATGGATATTTAAAAAACCCTAATATTTGATAATTTGTTTGAATATGTGTTTGGGTGTTGTAAAAGAGATTATAAACACTTGAACCAATATCAGTCTTACTATATTTTGTGTCTAACCCATAAAGACCAGTTTTAATCCATTATCTCGATAATGGATTAAAACTGGTCTTTATGGGTTAGACACAAAATATAGTAAGACTGATATTGGTTCAAGTGTTTATAATCTCTTTTACAACACCCAAACACATATTCAAACAAATTATCAAATATTAGGGTTTTTTAAATATCCATTAAAATTTGTAAATGAAGTTTAGAAATCATCGAAAGTGATTTAGACATTTCAAAACCCCTTTAAATTTTGGATAAAGGCTTAAAACACTATATAAAATAATTATTAAAAGTTTTTAAAATATTATGAATTTTGATTTTTTTTGTCTTAAAAATGACATTGATTTTTCACATTCTTGAAATTTGGTCTGTTTGATAACTTTATTAAGATTTACTAAATCTTTCTCTTCCCACATACTTCAGATTTTCTAAATCCCATAAATCTGGCTTTCTGAGTGATTTCATAAATCTAGTATTTAAGGAAAAGCGGTGGAAAAACAAGATTTAAGAACCTATAGGACTTATGCATGCCTTTTAAATATTAAACAAAAATTAACAAAATCAATTCCACATTGTGTGTAAAAATCATTTTAACTCACTCTAAAAATTTAAAAATTATTTAATTAAGTTTAAGCACTAAAGTTAATTTTCTAAGAAACATTGTATTTTGTACAAAAATAATTCTATTAAATAAAATACACTTAGAAAAATTATGAAAATGGTTTTCTGATTTCCTTTTGATCAGGAGCAATTAGGAAAATTAAGTTATTTTTGATAAAATATTTGATTTTTGAGCTATATTTTAAGTTAAAAATAATTAAAAAATTAAAAAATTTTGAAAAATATAAAAAATAAAAATTTTGAAAAAGATAAAAATATTTCTAAAATGTTCCTAATAGTTCCCTGATCACTTAAGACTCAATAAAATATTTTTTTCTATTTTTTCTAAGTTAAAAATAAATTTGAAAAGATCTAAAAAAGTATTTTCTTATTGTCCTCATTAAAATATTTATGATAAATAAATTAAAAATCATAAAAATATAAAATTTGTTTCTCTGAGTTCTTTGAACTCAGAGGGGCTTAATAAAAAATATAGAAATAATTGCTGTAATTAAATTATATTTTCTGAGTAATCAAAACGTTCTTTTGAAATTAATAAATAACTAATAATTCAAATCATGGAATTTTGCTTAAGTGTTTCTCTATCCTAAGGAAACCTCTAATATTTTTTTCCATAAACCAAAAAAATTTTATTTTGATTGATTAAATAAATTAATTTTGAAAATCTTATTTTCTAAATTAAAATGATCATTTAAATTAAATTAAAATTTGAAACTTAAAATTTGAAACCAATTAAATTAAAATTTGAAACCACATTTTCTTCTTTCATGCTTTCATTACTCGAATAGGTTACTCTAAAAATTTTAAAGTTATTTGAATTATGCTTAATGAGTTATGAGGTGGAAAGTCCCAAGGGCAAAGTGGTAATTTTAGATTTTGGTGCCTTAATTAAAATTTTGGATTAACCAAAGGGAAAATTGGGTAATTTTGATCCTAATAAATATGTTTGGATGATTGAAACATAATGGGTAAAAGGTAAAAACCAACTTGCCACCTTTCCATATAAAGAATAAAATTATAATTTATTAAATTATCATGATTTGGAAGTTAATCAAAATCAAATGTTTCTCAAGTGATGGGATTAAGTTAGGGAGATGATATTTCACTTATGTTAAGTCCACAATTAATAGTGATATGATATTTTAAACATAATACACACCACCTGAATTAAAATTCTAACATTTGCTATTTTTTTCTCCCATTGAGATTGTTAAGGGCTTGGTAGTGATCTAGGCTTGATATTTAAATTCATTTGATGAGATTTAGAAGGATAACATGATTGATGATAGACACTTCTAAGCACTGCGAGCCCAACTTTAGTGGTGGGTACAAAAAATTTTTAATGACCTAAACTTGCCTTAGGGGCATTCACTCACATAACTTTTAAATGAAATATCAATTGATTAATTGAGTACCCTGTCTTCGGGATGATCAAAATGTCAGGGTTCACCAAGTAATAGGCTGATTTTTAATTTGACCCGGGATGATTAATAGAGCAATACGATAAGTTCAAAATGAACTCAAAAGTTTCAAGAGATCTTTAAAGGAGTTCAGAGTCATTCCAGAAACACTTTGAAATCTCTTGGATATTTTGAAAGATAACTTGAACATGCTATATTTTGTTATAAAATTATCCTAAGATCTTTCCGAACTCAATAAGTCATAGTTTAGGGTTTGTAAGATACACCTTCAACTATTCTTAATTTTCACAAAATTATATACATACATGTTGTGAAAACTGACGTTTCAGTGGGAACGTCGAGAAGATGACATGTACGCTTCTATAGTGTTATTTAATTTCTGTCATTTTACTTTCTGCAATTTACTCTTGTAAAGTATTATAATTGCTTGGGTGTGCACCTTACTTTTCTTGCAAAATCAAAAAAAAATTTCAAAAATTAATCAACATTTTAAAAATTTACAAATTGTTTCAAAGGTAATCATAAATCTTTTGAGATATCATTAAACTTAAAATGTCATTTTGAATTTACGGGAGTCCCTTAGAGGAGGTAACCCATGGTTACTGATGAGATCTCCATAGTTTAAATGGGTTTCACAACTCGTTTAAGCTAAGTAAATTCATAAGAAATTATTGATACTGGAACGAGGGAACTGTGTGATCCTAACCGATGTCGCTCTAATCAACTTTAACCCCCCATAACTTTAAAACATCAGGTAAAACTTTTAAACCTTAGACTTTAGGACTGCCACTTCACCGAGGAGCTTGGAGCTAACTTTGTGGACAGCTTTCTACAACAGCAATTTGCAACAACATGAGGAGCTACAATAGCATATCTTTCCTTAGAATTAAACAACAAGTCATAGGACTTCGAGGTTGTCTGCCTAGTGCAACAAAAATCCTCAACTTTTTCTTTAAGCCTTTGTATGGCTCTGATATACAATCTAAGCCCTAACTTGTTTTAGGATTCCGAGGTTGTTGTTCATCGTGACATAGATCATCACATCTTCCAAACTAATTTGTGCGACTGTCTCGCATAAATGCAAACCCTAATTAATAAAATATGTAGGATGAAACATTTCAATAAATTATTTCTCAAAATTGAAGCCTAAACCATATGATAGCTTAAGAAGTCACCAAGGTTCCCTCGGGATCCATAACATC
>NW_018222339.1:0-397 GCF_001263595.1 Phalaenopsis equestris
ATAGGAATCTTTTTATCTTCCTTCATATCTAATACCATAAATCCTACATGGAAAATAAATTTATCCAAATCTTTTATAACTCCTTTTGGATAAGTTTTTGATCGATTAGCTAGCTGAAGAGTTATGGTAGTAGGGGAAATCTCTCCCAAATCTAAACGTTTAAATATTAATAGAGGCATAAGATTGATACTCGCTTCTAAATCACATAAAGCTTTTCCAAAAACTTTTCACCTATAACACAAGGTATAGTAAAACTACCAGGATATTTTAATTTTTCAAGAAGCTTTTTCTGAATAATAACACTACACTCTTCACTGAGTGCAACGGTCTCATGATCTATAAACTTCCTTTTCTTTTTGGTGCATCCTTAATAAATTTCACATAATTTGACATTTGT
>NW_018222340.1:0-562 GCF_001263595.1 Phalaenopsis equestris
TGTTTGTTTGTGTTTGTGTTACAATTTATAAGACTAGAAGACCATTTTTATATTCCAATGCTGATTCGTGCTATGCTAGTTAGAAGTTTGTTTAGTTAATTTCATTCTAGCATGTTTAGTTTAGATTTACTTTCTACTACATGTTTTCTATCCTAATAAATAATTGTAGATGTTTTTGATAGAAATTTGTGGTAGATAGAATTTCTAAACTGTTTTTCTTCCTACTTATATCACTAAATATTATACATGCTAAAAATCAAGTTTGGGGGTAGGAAGAAAAATGAAATTTTAAATTGAATATACTTTCTTTTAGTTTAATAATATTGCAAGCATGTTTTAGGCTTAATTTACTTACTCTTGTTGTCATTCCATCCTAATTTTGCAAGTATATAAATTTGACAGGATGTTGCAGTAGCTAGTAGATTCAATTACTTTTCCTTTCTGCTACATTTTATGGAATTAAATTGTAAAGAGTTTTTCTTTCCACCTGTATTATTTCATATTAAAAAATGCAAGTTTGGTGGAGTAAAGAAAAAGATTAACTATTAGATGTTCTCAATTT
>NW_018222341.1:0-341 GCF_001263595.1 Phalaenopsis equestris
AGAACTCTTAAACTTGATGACTAGATAATCTTCTATCTACAGAGTTAATTTATTTACTTGAATTTTTATCTGAAAATTTCACTATGATATTTACTTAAATCAAACTTATAGTATTTCTGAATTAAAACTTTACTACAATAAATCATAACTTTTATGTAGCACTAAAATTACTTGAGGACAATTAATAGTTAAGTTTGGGGGATTTTGACCAAAGAAAAATATGTTGAGATTTTTCATACCTATTTTACACTCATTTTGATGATATTGCACTTTAAAGAAAGGTATTTTTTATGTTTTGTTTCAGGAATGATGAATTATAATCATTGGAGCAAAAAGATGCA
>NW_018222342.1:0-206 GCF_001263595.1 Phalaenopsis equestris
TTTACATATTGATTTGGAAATTTTAAAAGTTGCTATTTTGGGTTGCTCAAAACATTGTCTTGGAGTATATTTAAACACTCCTCTTGAGGGCCGATTTAATTACAGTTGTTAAATGATTTTAAATGTTGAAAGTTTTTAAACGTTTTTTAGGTTGATTTACTTGCTATTACCTCTTTTGATTTGTTGGTTTTGAAAGTGGATCAACC
>NW_018222343.1:0-1488 GCF_001263595.1 Phalaenopsis equestris
TACCAAAATAGACATTGCATCAAAATCATGAATACACACTATTTGAGAATAGTTCACTCCTATTTCTCCTCAAGTTCTAATAGATCAAAGTGCTAATGAATTTAAACAAGCCTTGGCTTTATCCCTTAATAAAAAAGGAAAAAGTCTAAGCCTAACAATATCATCAGACATTCCGTCATATTTAAATTTTGCACAAATCTCAAGAAAACTGGAAAGATATAAGTTAGGATCTTCAGTAGGTGATCCTCCAAACTGATCATTTTGTACCATTTGAATAATAGCAAGTTTAAGCTCAAATGAATTAGCAGCAACATCAGGATTTTGAACAGTCAAGTGAAGTTCATCTGCTGTCAGATTCGCATAATCTTTTAAAGGTCTTTGTCGAATCTCATTTATTAGATTTTCTAAGTTATTTGCCATTTCTTTTAAATTTTTAATTTCTCTTTGTTGTTTTTGAATTTTTCTAATAGTACATTCTAACTCTGAATCGTAAGGTACTAAGCCTTCAGATCCGATATTTCACATAAAC
Organism: Phalaenopsis equestris; assembly: GCF_001263595.1. Lineage (NCBI taxonomy): Eukaryota > Viridiplantae > Streptophyta > Magnoliopsida > Asparagales > Orchidaceae > Phalaenopsis > Phalaenopsis equestris. The sequence continues at coordinate 530 of NW_018222343.1, forward strand.
AAATAAAGTAAGCAAAGTAAAATTCTTTTTTTCTTAAAATACTCTTAAATAAATTTCTTTTTGGATTTTTAATTTTTTTGATTTTTTTTATTTTTATATATTTTAATAGTATATATATCATCTCTAACTTTCCTAATTTATCAAAACTATTTAATTTACCTAAATTTAACTGTTACTTTCCCCACACAACGGCGCCAAAAACTTGATCCCGATTTTTTATATGTAATGATTTATGAAGTTGACACCACTACAATGCTAAAAACTTGATCCTTGTATGAAAAGTAAGTTGTGTAAAGTATATATAATTATAGGCAATTAATAATGGGATTGTACGTAAGTATATGTATCATTATTAAGTAATAAAGGACTTCCTATTTAAGTCCCAAATATCGATCCCACAGGGAAGGTGTAAATTGGGAATGATAATTTTTACTAGAAAATTTACAAAAAATCAAACGAAATCACTGCCACTAATTTCGAATGTTGAGATGTTATCAAAACTAAAGTACTTAAATATTAGCAAAACATAAATACAAAGTTTAAAAAGTAAATACTAACCTACTAACTATGTTTATGTAATAAAGATTTCTTATATGAAAAAACATCATTCCCACTACAATGAGGTTCTCGTAAAATGAGATGAGATAAATGTTTATAATATTTATTGTGCCAACCAGGAGCAATTATAATTCTCTATCGTGATACAATGCATAGAAAATCATTGGTTAATCATAGGTTTAGTCTCTAAATCCGTGGCTTTGCTAGGAGCATACCGGCTCCCACTCCATAGCTCTCACTTCCCTTCACCTGAAGGCTATCTCTCGCTTTAGTTTTTAGACACGAATACCGAATTGGGGATTTTAGTCTGTCACCCTAAAGATTCTCCAATTCTACACCCAATAAAGAATATTTCTTTATTTATTTGCACTTAATTCCATGAACGAATTTCTCCTCCATGA
>NW_018222343.1:1897-15005 GCF_001263595.1 Phalaenopsis equestris
GACTCTAGTCTGGTACTGTTGGCGCTGAGTAAAAATTTCAGTTGTTGCGTTGTTCTACGCGATCGGTGGTGCCCTTGGCGCGGTCAGCGCTGAGTACTTCTTTAAAAGTGTCATTTGACTCCAAATTCCATCTTTTTTGCTTCTTTTTTGCTTTAAGTCTTAAAAATCAACAACCTGCAAGAAAACATCAAAATACCTTCCATGAAGGTGCAATATCACCAAAAATAAATATAAAATATGTGTCTAAAAATGCATATATTTTTGGTGTATCAAAATCCCCCAAACTTACATGTTACTTGTCCTCAAGTAACTACTCTACACTACATAAAAATATGACATATGGTAAAGAATTTAACTTCTAGACTTCCATATTTAAGTTCTCTAAATATAATAGTATAACTTAAGAAAAATTCAAAACAACTCCAGTTAATACAAAAGGTGTTAGGATATTTAGTAATTAAGTCTAAGATTTCTTATCCTCTATTTTTTTCAATAAAAATTGCAACTTGTCATATTAAAGTCACTTAGAAAATTCATATGAAAAAGAACTTCATAAAACTTTATTAATCATTAAGCTAATACTCAAATAAAAAGTTTAGAAAATATGTCCAAGTCTTTTTCCTTGAGTTGATTCAAGTGAAACCAATTTTTAATTAGACATCTCCTCAAGCTTCTCCCCACATTTTTTTTCTTTTTTTTATTCTTTTTTTTTACTTTTCAGGATCATTTTAAATCCCCTTTTTCTTTTCTTTCTTCTTTTCCTTTTTTTATGTATGTAAGGAATACTATATCTGGATAGCCTTTAATGATTTTGAACTTCACTATCCTCTTCTTAAAGTTAAAAACTTTTTATATTTCTTCACTTAACAAATTTATATTAACTTAAAAAAAATTACATAAAGTTTAATTCTTTTCTTTTTAGATGAATCTTTTAAGATTTTTAATACTTCAAAAATACAAATTCCTTTGCTTACAATAGAAAAACATAGTCTTATTCTAATTTTGAATACTTCAAAAATACAAATTCCTTTACTTAAAATAGAAAAACATAGTCTTATTCTCTTTTACCAAATATCTTAGTCTCTAGAATTAACCTTTATTATTGAAATTTTTTTACTTAAATTTACTATATATTAAAAACATAAATATAGTTATCCAAAGTTAACCAAAGGTCATGTTAAATTTAAAATTTTTGAAAATATAGTTAAGTGATGACAAATAAAATTAAGTTCTCTCTTTTCTTTTTTTTAAATAATTTTCTCCCCCCCTCCCCCAAACTTAATTTTTTTTTAAAAAAGATTTACATGAAGAACTTTAAACATAAAAGGGTGAAAGAAAAAAATTAAATACATAAAGAAAATTCATACCTCTTGAAGATTCTGATTTTTACAAATAAATTCTGAAATATTGCAGGTACTATTATGAAAAATTACAACTCTTAAAACATTAAATTGCACATAATATATATAAAATTTGCTGAGAAAGAGTTAATTACAATACATATAACAAAGTGCTGAAACTAACAATAGAACTAAACTAAATTCTAAAAATGAAATCAGTTTTATACATTACAGTTTCACAGCACAACATAACAACAGAGTCTCAACAATACACAAAACAAACAATACAATCACAAAGTACAACACAAACAAACAAACAAACAAACAAACAAAAAGATCACCAGTCATCATCTTCTTCATCATTAACATCTAACTTCTGCTGTTGATATGAAGTATAAACACGGTGAATAGGGAACTGAACTGTATGATCACCCCTCAGGTATTTCACTAAAGCATCATCATAAGCAGCATCATATTCAAACATTTGGCGAATCAGATCATATGTATGAGCATCTCTGGCCTCCATGTTCTGCATCCTATGATCAATCCTCAAAATATCTCCCTGTTGAATCATCATCTGGTCCAATAACTCCCCGTTAGTGGGTCACTTGAAGTAGGCTCACTAAAATTAGGGGCCCTACAAGTAGAATGAATATCCCTGGCCTTACTTCCAGATCTCCAATCAACATGGGACTCATAAGTCTTAATGTTTGCAGGCCCAATCGGTCTCTGAGGCTCAATCCTCTCCTCATCAGGTCTAAAATCAACTACTGCATGTTCACAAAGTGTATAAATGAGAGCAAGGTGTACCAATCCACCAGAGGTCTCTCCCAGAGCAATAGAGCGAATGTTCATATAAATGATAGAACCTACATTTATATCCATCACTTGCTGAATACATGGCTCTATCCTTGGTCACTTCACTATGATGTTTTGTTGGAATCATCCTCCCAGAAATAAAATAATATCTGGCCTTTGATACTGCATTTAACATAAAAAGGGGAAAGTTGACTTTAACTCCATTCTTTACTTTCCAAGCCCCTTTCTCATTAGTCAGAAAAAAAATAACCTCATCTAAGGCCTCATTTGTGGCAGAGAATGAATGATATTGACATCTATAAACATCTTCTAATTTATAAAACTAATTTATTTTTCTTGGAGTAAACTCCACCCTTTTTTCTTGAACAAAAACAAAATCTTCAGAAGCCTCCGGAAAGTTGGCATAAAATTCCATAACTATCTCAGCTATCACATCAGCAGTAAAATAACATAAGTTTTCTCACTGCCGAGCGATAATCAATCGTTCAATTTCTCCTCTTGAATTTTTGAAACCTCGATTCCGAATCACTTTCTTATTTTCTCGAAGATTATGAAATCGAGCACTAGCTTTAAAGCTAACAAAATTTTTCTCGTCATATTCTAATTTTCTTTTGCTTGATCTAGGTGCCATAGGAAATCTAGAAAAATTTGATAAAAATCCGAATAAATTCCAAAATTTTGAAAATCAAAATGTAAAGCACTTTAAACTTAAATCCACTAAGTAAAAGTTTTTCACCAAAGCATTTTCTCAAAATCTCTCAAAAAAAAAACAAAACTTTTGGATCTAGGCAATGTGAGAAAAATCTTCCGGTGAAAATAAAAAATTTTTACTTTAAAGTGTAGCTCTTACGTAGAGAAAATGAAATCAAAAGTTCCTTTGCCTCTAAATCATCTCAAATCCGCCCAAAATCAAGCCTAGGTGTGAAAACTGAAGGTTGAAGGTGACTTTAGGGGTAAAAATGGAGGTTTTGCGGTGAAAATCGCGAATTAAAGAGGTTATTACTGCTCTGGGGTTGAAGGCGCCGTCGGCGCCCATGCCAGCCCCGTCGGCGCTGAAGGCCCGAAATTTACTATTTTATTTTTTTTTTTTTCAAATTTTCAATTTCCTTTTAATTTACTCCAAAGTTTTTTTTAGTATTTTTACACAAATAATCATTTTCACAAACAACAACAAAGTAACTTTTGTATTTGAAAATACACATTTTACAAACACATTTCACAAATCACATATTCACACCTATTAAGCAAACTAATTATAAATTAGCATCGAAATCAAGCCACAACACTAAACGCTGACACAAAACAATACACATAATCAAAGTTCAGAATTCTAAAGCAAAAACAAACCAAACCAAATCCACACAATTACATCAAATATATAAATATTCTTAAGCAAGTAGAGAATCCAAAGTCTTCAGTCATTCCGCTTCATCTTCAGTGCCTTCACCTCCTCTAATATATTTCATGGATTGGTAATGAACATATAGGTTGTAGAAGGATTAGTACGGGAATTGATCTGGCGAATTTTCTTTAATCCACCTATTTTCTTTAAACATCTGAACTAATCCTGCTTCAAAAGTTTCAGTATGATCAAAATTCTCTTTCATTCTCCAATCAAGGTGATCAAAAAGGTACTTAAGATCTCCCACTGCATTCATAATACTCTGAAGTTTCCTTTCAATTTTCTTCAATTTCTTCTCCAAAGCAAGAGAACTTTCTACAGTTGGTAGTATTAATGGAGTTGAAGCATGTGAAGAATGATCCATAATAGCATTTAGTGCTTCATTTCCATTACCAACATACTGATCATCAATAGGGATCATGGGCTCGCATAGTAGTAAAACTTTTTCCCAACTTTCATATGTCACTTGGGATTGACTGCAAATCAGAAAATTATAGAAGGATGCCTAAGTTCATAAATTGACCCATTCACAATGATACCCATAACATATTTAAATATGATTGATCCTATATCAATAGGTTTTTACATTTGAATACAATAGTTTAAAATGACACTTTCTGTGGTGACTCTACTAATCTTCATAGTAGGGAGTAATTTTGCACAAGTAAAGAAATGCCACTGCTTCGAAATTGGATTAAGTGATGAAGCAGGAAAACTAATATATCCTTCATCTCATACTTCCCACATATCACTTTCATCCGTTAGAAAATTATAAACATCTTGTATCAAATTTCGCGTAGGAATGAAATTTGTATAATGACAGATTGTAACATTTTCTATCATATACAATTCATTAATCCTCGCAAAAGTAAATGGTACAGCCTTACCTCGTACGAAGACAACTCCTTGGGTAATTCCATGTAGATTTGCATAGAACTCCTTCACTGCAGGCACAACAACCGCAACGGTAGTATAACACAGAACTTCCCATCACCTTTGCAAAATGATCTTGTCAACCCGAGCACTTGGATTGATCAATCCATGATTAACAAATCTTCTCTCCTTGATTAATCTCTTCTTTGTAATAACTTTATCGTATAATCTCTGTGCGTCGAAACTAATAAACTTTGTTCTATTGAAAACTCCATACCTTGAAAAAAAAAATTATTATAATATTAATAAAATGAAGCCATGAAATCCGAAAATAGGAAGTTTCTAGGCGTCCTGGGAAGTTTTTAGGACTTTAAAAATGCCTCCCGACGGTTATTATGGAGCGAAATCCCGCCAAAGTCTGTCAAAAGTCATCTGAACCGTCAAACTGTTCTCGGCGTCATCGGCGCTCCCGATTGGCGATGTCGGCGCTGAGGTCTTTTTTCTTGGGTACCGTCGGCGCCAGTGGCCAAAATTTTGCGACTTTCACTTTTTGTTCAATTTATTCAAATTTTTTTCTCCAATACCAATATTTGACTTAATTTATAATAAATGCAATTGTGTAGAATTATTATCTACTAATATATAAGACACTTATCAGTTGCCATCAACTGAAGCTTCTGATTCACAAGTCGATCAGTTAAATTAGCATTGAGCCTGTAACAAGCCACATCGATGAGGATGCCCGAAATTTCAGTTGTTGACTAGAAAAAATCATCGTATTGCTCCTAGAAAGTCTGGATCAATATCCCTTTGTGACCTGCATCAAAATTTTCTTAGATCAGAAACAATTTTTCTAAAATCTTCTCGATCTACAGGGATTTTGATTGTAGCCTGATCGAATGACTAGTCTACAAACAATCTTTTATTGCATCTATGTGTTCCACCATTGAAACTCTCAACGATGTAGGTCTAGACGTCCTCCGATCGCTTGTAGACTAGTTATTCGATCAGTTGTGTATGCATTTGTATCAATTGTCTTCTTTCCCTTCGGAGCAAGCTACCTCTCTCATGTTTCAAATGAGGGCCATCCTTCTCCCTCCGTCCATCATCTCTCGAGTTATTCTTTCCTATTTGTCGATCCAATTTCTCACCTTTTGAAAGCAGTTGGTTCTTATATTCCTCAACCGCAATTTGATTAATAGCTAACTCCAAAAGTTCAGTCAATGTGTCAGCTTTCCAAAATCCAGAAAAATATATGAACTATGGGCTCTTCAGTCCTTGTGTCAGGGCTGCCTTCAAAACTACCATTTCTAGGTTTCACACCTTGAGCATCTCCTTCTGAAACCTTATAACGTACGCCTGAAGGCCTCATTCAATCCATGTTTCACATACCCCAAAGAAGCTAAATTCTTTTGTGGCTTTTGGGTGCTAGCAAACTACACGAAAAAAACTTTCTGAAGCTCTGAAGGAATTAATATTTCCCACGGGAGTCTGTTAAACCACTTGAGAGCGAAAACTCTCAAAGTAGTATAAAACATTTGACACTTTAGTGTGTTGAATATCTTAAGAAGGCAGATTGCCTACTCAAAGGACACAATATGATTAGTAGGGCCACTCTGACCCTTGTATCGTTTAAAGGAGGGAACCTTAAACTTCTTTGGGCTCAACATCCACAATATGTCAAGCGAATGCAATCTTCATTCAACAGTAGACTTCTATTGTTTCTAGTCGTGGTCCCCCCTTTGGCATTGATCTAGCACCGTCGTGTTACTGAAACTCTTCCATTCGCTCGATAACTTAGGCCTCCTATTGAGCTTGGGGTTCAGGTGCTGGTGGATCAGGTTGCAGGAGAGATTGCACCCTTCCTTCAAACACGACTCAGGTCAGTTCTTGTTGACCACACTTTTGGTTGAGGTCTACTTTCTTCCTTAGAAGTCTATGATCTAGCCATAGAATTTTCCTGTTGACTATTCTTAGAAGACTAGTAAAGAAAACCCTCATCATTAGACATTCTAAAACTCTTGTTTGCTCAGCTTGAAGTTCCACATGTTGGTTATAACCTCTAGCACTTAGTAAGTGGAGCTAATATGGGGGAGCTCAAGAAGAGTCCCCATAGAACTGTCTGAACTGTCTGGCTTTAGGGTTAGCCCTGGGTGGTGTGTTCATGGTCATTCTTGTACACACACACACTTGATACCCTTCACCTGCACACACAACCCTAACCCTTAGCCAAACTTGCTTAGTCTGATCCCTTACTCTTTTGGAAACTCATGTGGATGGTCCCCTAAACCATTAGCCCTAGGCTGGGGTTTAGCTAAGACCAGCATATAGAGGATCCATAATGAGAGTTCCAATAGTCTCATCACTCAAAAAAGGGTAATTTTATGATTAGCATCCTCAATTGGATTAGCATCCTCAAATTGATCCTAATCCTACCCAATACCCAATTTAGCCTTTTGCCCCCAAACTTTCTCAAAACTACCAAATTGCCCCTAAAACCCTAAATTTCCCCAAATTGTTCAAACTACCCAATTTTTTTCAAAAATCATCTCAAACTCTTTTAAACAACTCAAATTGGCCAAAACATTCCAAAATTTCCAAAATTCCCAAAATACCCCCAACTTTGTCAAAATTACCAAAATGCCCTTGGTGGCCCAAATTTTTTGAAAACCTCCAACAAAACCAATCTTGACCACTCATGAAGCCCAATTTTATCAATTTGAACAATTTTGATCAAAATCCCAGTTTTGACCTTTAAGGCCCAATTATACCAAATCACCCCCAAATTTCCACCAATTTGATTTCAATGTTTCCCAACTTTAATTTCAAATCAAAATTCACCATGCCTAATCCCAATCAAAACCAATTTGAAGCTCAATTGAACCACTCTCCAAACCCTAATTTTAATTTGAACCAAAAGACCTAATTTTAACCATAGCCTCAAGTTTCCCCAAATTGTGCCCCTTAACTTATCCAAATCCTTCAATTTTGAATTCCAAATTCTTCATGACATTCCTCTAGACCCATTTGGACCTTCAATGGGTCTAGATCCAAACCCTAATTTCAATTTGAACCAAAAGCCTCAATTTTGACCCAAAATCCAAATTTCTCCAAATCAATCCAAATTTCTCCAAATCAAGCTTTATGACACTTGAATTCCACTCAATTAAGCTCCAAACACTTCATGAAAATTTTCTAAACTAAATCCACCATTTAACTAGACCAAATCCAAGCTTTAATTAAGTTCAAGTCTAAGTCCAAGCTTAAACCCCCATTTTGAACCTGATCTCAAGTCCACCTCAAATCTTTCAAATTGATCCAAGCCTTAACCATTTCTGTCATGCTGAAACAGTCTTGGATGCTAATTAAATCACCCAAATACCAAATATTGAGCAATGGACCAAGGATCCCTTGATTTGGGAGATCTCTTCCGAAAATGACTAAACCAAGGAGAGATTTTCCATCAACCATAAAACCCCAAGCCTAATCACAATTAAACCTTCCTCTGACCTCCCTAAGCCACCTAGCCACCAGCCTTGGCCTGTTTGGCTGGCCTAGTCGCTGGAGAACACCAAAACTAAGAACCACCCCAAGCTTTAAACTCAAAATTAAGACTCTCTAAGTTGGCTCTCCCCCATTGGCCATTGGAGACACTCAGCCCTTCACATAAGCATCCCTTTCCACTCACTGGCCAGCATTGGTGGCCACTCTTTCCCCAACTATTTAAACACCACTTCTACGAACAAACATGGTATGTGCACAAAACGTTGGGGAAACTCTGCCAAATTGCTTCCAGAGCTTCTCCAAGACCTCCTGAGCTCATTCTAGCCATTTTCCAGCCATCGCCCCCATTGTCTGAGCTCAATTTTAAGTCAAAAAATCAGGACTTTTTCTGTCACTCCACAGAACTCCTCAAAACTTTGAATTAAATTGTCCTTAAGCTTCCTCAAACCAAACGAGGAAGTTTGTCATCAAAACCCCCTTGTCCCACCTCTAGACCAAGGTCATGAACTCATATCTAGACTATTCAACAAAGGAAGCAACACTTCAAGTATCTTAGTTGGACTCCACTGAAGCTTCTTTAAGCATTTAATTGAGGCCTCCCCTCTCATACAAATGTATAGCTCATTTTTCCCCTCAAATCGAGCTCAGTTTGGGCTTTTGTGAAGAAAATTTTAATTTCATGAGCATGTGACCATATAGATAGGTTCGTTTAGAATAGATGGAGGTGTAGGAACAAACCCCATGCTATTTCGTTTAGTGTATTGAGAGATCTTAGGCCTAGAAGGTGGGCAGTTCTCGAGCTAAGTCAGTTGGGGACGATGACAGAGAGTTGTTGGATCACGCGTGTATCAGATGGAGGGTTATGATCACGCTGGATGAGAAGATAAAACATAAAGCACGGGCTGAGTCAGCGGCCACGTGGATGGCGACGACAAATAGCGGAGCGCCACGTGGTCTTTCGGAGCACCATAGGATGACGCGACTGTCGCACGTTTAAGCAGAAAAATAGGATTTATTTCAATTTATTTAATTCAGTTAACTTAAGAAAATTCATAACCTGGTGTACAAAAATAAAAAAAAAATAAATAAATAAAAAATACCCTCTTGCTCACTGAACAGAGGAGAATAATGTGGAATAAAAATAAAAATTATTTGACATGTCTATGATTTTTAATTAATTAAATACCCTCTTGACTATTTTAATTCTAATTAAGTAAATAACAATCACCATGACTTTAAATTTTAGGGTTTGATTCCTTATATTAATAGGGATGTTCTCTGATTTTTCCAAGGTAAGAGAGCATCTCTAGCTTTGAAACCCTAATTTTCAAGCCTAGTTGTCTATTTTTTGTTATAATAATTCTATAAATTAAAATATAAATAAAAAAATATGGGACTTATTGTGGTATTTTTTCTTGAGATTAGATATTTTTTCTTGAGATTAGAGGACTCTAGGAAAAATATAAATTAAGTTTAAATGTTTATGTAAATTACTATGATTAATTAAATCATAAAAACTCACTAAAATTAAAATGAATACAATAATATTAAAAAATTAACAAAAATGGTTCCATGTTGTAAATAATGATTATCTTAACTCATAGTAAAAATTTGAAAATCATTTGAATTAGTTTGAGCACTAAAGTCTATTTTTCAAGTAAAATGATATTTCTGCATTAAAATAATTATAATAAAATAATTATAATTAAAAAAAATTGTGAAAAGTAGTTTTCTGAGTTCCTTGTGATCAGGGGCACCTAGGAAAAATAAAATTTATTTTAAAATTAATAGTTCATTTTTTAGCTTCTTTTTTAATTAAAATAATTAAAATGATAAAAAATTGCAAAAATATGAAAATGCACCAAATTGTTCCTAATTGTTCTCTAATCACTTAGGGCCCCTTAAAATATTTTTCTGAATCTTCATGATTTAGTTATGTATTTTTAAATGTCAAAAATGTATTTTTCTTAATTTTTCATTAAAATAATTATAATAAAAAAGTAAGAGTCACAAAAATAAAAAGTTTGCTTCTCCAAGTTTTCTGGACATAAAGAGATTAAAAAAATATAAAAAAAAATTCTCGTAAATGAAACATGTTTTCTATTTAATTATTCATTAAAATCAATAAATAATTATAATGATTAAATATAATTTTAAAATCATGAGATTTTGCCGAAGTGGTCCTCTGACCTAGGTGAACCTCCAATAATTTTCTCATGACAAAAACTTACTTTGATTAACTAAATAAGTTAACATTGAAAATCCTATTTTTGAGTTAAAATAATTATATAAATTAAATAAAAATTGGAAAAATTACATTTTCTTCTCTGATACTTTATTTGACCCATGTGTGGGGTATCATAAAAATTTCAAAGTTATTTGAGTTATATTTGTTGAGTTATGAAGTGGAGAGCCCTATGAGCAAAATTGAAATTTTGGATTTTGATGCCTTAATTAAAATTTAGGATAAACCAAAGGGTAAATGAGTAATTTTGATCACAGTGAACATTTTTGGATATTTGAGACATAATGAGTTAATAGGTAGAAATCAATTTGTCACATTTTCATAATAGTGGTAAAAGTGTAATTTTGGTTAATCGTTATGACTTGGAGGTTAATTTAGTTGGATGATAATAAAGTAGTGGGCTTAAGTTAGGAAGATAATAATTCACTTATTTGAAGCCCTATAATTGGTGATTAGATGATAGCATGATCCTCTAATAAGAATAGATCTCACTTAAATTGATATTTTGATAATTACAAATTTACCCATGAAATTTTAACAGGCTTGGTAGTGAACTAGGCTTAATCCAAGATTATTTAATGAGGTTTAGAAAATATAACATAATTGATCATGAACATTTTGAAAACACTACAATCCCGACTTTGATATGGGGTATAAAATCTTTAATGACTTCAGGTTTGTCCTTCGGGGCATTTACTCACATAACATTTAAATAAAACATTGAGTGACTATCTGATTACCCGTGTATTAATTTATTGAAAATAAATCTAAATTTAGATGATTAATTGAACAATATAATAATTTCAAATAAACTCGAAACGTTTTGAAGGATTTTAAAAGTTGTTTAGGGTTATGCCCCGAACATTTTAGAATCCTTTGGATCCTTAGAAGGATAATTGAACTTATTATTCTTTGCTCAAGAAAATAATCCATTAAAACATTTAGGGACCCACCAAGTTATGACATAGGACTCAATTGATATACCTTCAACAGGTTTTCTTTGCTTCCCATTTTTTTAATTTTATTTAAATTTCCTGCAAAATTATATATATGTGTTTTGTAAGCTCTAACATTTCAGCAGAAGTGTGAGAAGATTATAGGTACGCATTTACATTTTTGCAATGCAATTTCCTTTCCTTTTACTTTATTATGTTTCCTTATTGTACTTGCTTCAATTACAAAACCATTTTCAAAATTGAAAATTACAAAACCGTTTTTTTTTAATTTAAACAATTTTTTTAAAATAATAACAAAATCAACAATTTCATAACACGTCTATTTGAATTTATAGGAGTCCCTCGGATGAGATAATTCACGGTTACAAACGAGTTCTCCCCAGTTTAAATGAGTTTAACAATTCTTTTAAGCTAATTAAATTCAAAAGAAAATAATGATACCGGAATGAGGGAATCATGGGATTTTAACTGGTGTCGCTCTAATAAACTTTAACCCCCCTCCCCCATATTAATTGAACATAAACTTCCCATTTAAACATTTGAACCTTAGACTTTAGGACTGCTACTTCGACGAGGAGCTTGTAGCTAACTTCGAGGGAAGCATTCTACAACAATAAAATTTTCCTTAAATTAAATAAAAAGTCATAGGGTTTTGAGGTCGTTTGTCTAGTGCAATATAAATCCTCACATTAGCTTTAGGCCTTTGCACAATCATATTGTGCAATTTAAGCCCTAACTTGTTTTCGGATCTGATGTTGTCATTTGTTACGGCATAAATCCTCCTATCTTTCAGACTATTTGATTGACAAGATGAAACACTATATAATTTTCTTCTCGAAATTGAAGTTAAACTATAAGATAGCTTGGGAAGTCATCGAGGTTCTCCTCAGAATCTGTGACAACCGCTAGTTTTCTCCCTTTGGATTCCATAACATTGTTCCAAATTTGAGCTTATCCCAGTTGACACTCCTTAGTCTGATCTTTGATCAATTCTATCCTTTAAAATTCTTGAAGACAATATTTTCTAATCTAAATCAAGAGTTTTCTTAGATGACCTCGGTCATTTAAGGTGAAATTAACTATGGGGATTTGCCCTTATAGAAAACTTTAACAACCCAACTTAATTAAAACTTTATATAATCCTTCGGTTAACATAAATGATTTTTGCAGACTAAAGCGGATGTCATAAATTTTTTAGTTTATTTCATCGAGCAGTCTAAAATTTTGATTAGAAATTTTGGATGTCTAAAATTTAATCTAGCAGCCTAAAATTTATAAATTTTGGATGTCATAAATTTTTTAGTTTATTTTAGATTATGACTACCTAACACAATCACTTATAATCACTTATTTTGTCCAATATTGGAATAATTTAAGAGGTTTTCCCTTCCTTTGCCCGTGTCAACAAACAATTTGAAATACCTCGACTTTTTCAGAACATGTCCGAGTCCAATAGCAATGATTCGAAGCACTTCTTTTTCCATTACACTATTTCGGAAACCCAAGGACTCGATCGTATGGATATGTAAAATACAAGATTTCCAATCCTAGCAGGAAAAGGGGGGAAACGGATACTCAATTTAAAGTGAAAGTGAGTAAACAGAATTCCATACTCGATCTCATAGATACATATAGAATTCTGTGGAAAGCCGTATTCGATGAAAGTCGTATGTACGGCTTGGAGGGAGATTTTTCATATCTTTTGAAATCCACCCTACAATATGGGGTCAAAAAGCCAAAATAAGTGATTCGTTTTTAGCCCTTATCAAAAGAAAACTGATTCTTGAACCTCTTTCACGCTCATGTCACGTCGAGGTACGGCAAAAGAAAAAACTGCAAAATCCGATCCAATTTATCGTAATCGATTAGTTAACATGTTGGTTAACCGTATTCTGAAAAATGAAAAAAAATCATTGGCTTAAAAAATTATGTTACTTGACACCACTTTGTATTCATAACTATTTGGCTT
>NW_018222344.1:0-661 GCF_001263595.1 Phalaenopsis equestris
CTGAGTGCCCCTGATATACTCAGTATCAGCCCAATGCACTTGCAGATCAAGGCGACAAAGACATAGCTTGGGATTTTAATATTCAAATGAAATTGATGTACTTATATTTATATTTTTATTTTTGTGATCTTTTGTAATAGAATTGGATGTTTGTGTATTTGGACTTTCATTTTTATTATTCTGTGTACTTGGATAATTTTATTTTTTGTTATAAAGTTAGTGTTATAACTAAATGTGCATGTGTAGTTTAATAGATATTGAGTAGAATTGTGGATTGTAATGTGATTTTTATTTCGCACATTCTAGTTTTAATTGTTTAGTATTGTGGTTATGTTAGGAAATATTGTGCTTGTTTTAGTTTTATACTTATTCCAAAATTTCATTACCCAGAAATTCCTCTAATGATTTATATGTGTAGAAAACTCCTAATATTACAGACCAGGTGAAGTAAAAATATGAGAAGGCTTGCAGAAATTTCAGAATGATAAAGATGCTTACAATAGTGAGGTATGATTTATATTTATAGTATTTCTTTCCACCTTTATTTCATATTTAAAAATTTAGGTTTGGGGGAGGGAAGAAAAAGATTAACTATTAGATGTCCTCTATTTCAATATTTTCAAAAATTATTTATATGATTTTATGTAGTGAATTTAATTCA
>NW_018222344.1:3063-6634 GCF_001263595.1 Phalaenopsis equestris
CACAATATAAATTGAACTAATTCACTTTATCCATTCACTATAATTTCTTGACAAGGAGAATGATGCTTTCTTATATATTATCACAATTAAACCCTCATTAGTATCATTAGTTATTTAATAGTTATTAAAATTACATATTTATTTAAATTGTCTATTAGTGACAGATAAGCGAATTGAACTTTATTGTTGTGATTAAAGTATTGCTTTTCTAAAATCTTAGTTTATAGTTCTAAACCACTCCCTATGGGATCGTTATCTAGGACTCCATTAGAGCCCTATATTACTTGAGTGATACGTATGCTTGCGTTGATAAGTGTGACTTTACAATTATTGAATATTTATTACATCCATATTTATCTTATATTTTAAGCATATAAAAAGTCGTTGTCACCAAGTCTCTCTCAAATGGCAACGTCGGCGCTGAACAAATTTTTAACTTCTCCACTTTTTCTCCAAATTCAATCCTTTTTGCTTCTTTTTTGCTCAAAGTCCTAAAAATCAACAACTTGCAAAAAAAAATAGAAAGTATCTTCCATTAAAGTGCAATATCATCAAAAATAAGTATAAAATATGGTCTAAAAATGTATATATTTTTTGTGTATCAAAATCCCCCAAACTTAAATGTTACTTGTCCTCAATTAACTCATTAACTACATAAAAATATGACTTATGATAAAGATTTTAACTTCTAGATTTCCATATCTTAGTTCACTATATAAAATAGCATCACATAAGAAAAATTCAAAATAACTCCATTTAATACTAAAGGTATAAGAATATCTAGTAGTCAAGTCTAAGATTTTTATTCTCTATTCTTTTCAAGTAAAATTGCAAATTATTTATATTAAAGCCACTTAGAATATCCATATGAAAAAAAATTTCATGAAACTTTATTAGTAAATATGCTAATATTGAAATATAAGTTTAGAAAATGTAGCCAAGCCTTCTTCTTTAAGTTGATTCAAGTGAAGTCAATTTTTAATTAGGCATCTCTTCAAGCTTCTCCTCACATCTTTTTTTTTTCAGGATTATTTTCAATCATTTTTCTTTTCTTTTCTTTTCTTTTCTTTTTTTCTTTTTTTCTTCATGTGAGAATTACTATATCTGGATAGCCTTTAATGATTTTGAACTTCACTGTCCTCTTCTTAAAGTTAAAAATTTTTCACATTCCTTCACTTCATAAATTTATATTAGCTTTAAAGATTTTTCATAAGTTTTAATATTTTTCTTCTTACATGAATCTCTAAGATTCTTAACACTTCAAAAATACAAATTCCTTTACTAAAAATAGAAAAACATAGTCTTATTATATCATACCAAATAATCTTAATCTCTAAAATAAATCTTTATTATTTAAAAAATTTTAACTCAAGTTTACTATATATTTAGAAACATAGATATAGTTATCTAAAGTTACCCGATAATACCAAAGATCATGTTAAAAAAAATTTAAAAATATTTTGAAAATATAATTAATTGAGGACAAATAAAATTAAGTTTCTTTTCTTTAAAAAGGAATTTTTTATTCCTCAAACTTAAATTTTTAAAAGATTTTAAATGAAGAACTGAAAAATTAAGGGTTAAAGAAAATATTTAATACATAAAAAAAGACATACCTGTTGAAGGTTCTGATTTGAAACTTAACTCTGAAATATTGCAGGTGCTAATATGAAAAATTACAAGACTTAAAACATTAAATAACACATAATACATATAAAAATTTACTGAGAATTAGTTAACAACAAATACATCCAACAAAGTACTAAATACTAATATCAATATTAAAAATAGTCTCACAAATCCACATAGTTCACAACACAGCATACAACAAAATAAGTACCACAGTCCACGAACAAACAATCTCAACAATAAAGTACAATTAAACATAAATTAAACAAAAATCTAACATAAATAAACTAAATTAAATCATCATCTTCTTCTTCTTCTTCCACATCCAAATTCTGCTGCTGATATGGAGTGAAAACAGGGTGAGTAAGAAACTGAACTGAGTGATCACCCTTCATGAATTTGACCATTGCATCACATAAAGCAACATTGTATTCAAACTTTTGTCTCATCAAATCATCAAAGTAAGCATTTCTGCCCTTCATATTTTCCATTCTATGATCCATTCCCAAATTATCTCCCTGTTGGATCATCATTTGCTCCATAAGTTCTTGGATAGTAGGGGTACTAGAAGTACCTGAAGTAGAAGGAATATCCATGGTTCTACTTCCAGATCTCCATCCAACATGAGATTCATAAGTCTTTATATTAGCAGGCCCAATAGGTTTTAGAGGTTCAATCCTTTCCTCCTTTGGTCTATAATTAATTTCTGCATGTTTGCATAGTGTGAAAATCAGGGCAAGCTCTGCTAAACCTCCAGTAGTCTCTCCAAAAGCAATAGATCCAGTGTTTCTATAAATAATAGAGCCTACATCGATTCTTTTCATCTGCTGAATACAAAAGTTTAAGATGGCTCTATCCCTAGTAACTTCACTACGGTGGTACGTAGGTATCATTCTGGCCGAAATAAAGTAATGCCAGACCTTGGAGACTACATTTAACATAGAAGCAGGGAAGTTTACCTTAACATTTTTCTTCACCTTCCAAGCTCCTTTCCCATCAGTAAGAAATGACATAACTTCCTACAGGGCCTCATTTGTAGTAAAGAATGCTTTTTACTCACATCTATATACATCCTACAACTGATAAAATTCATTAATTATCCTAGGGGTGTGCAAATAATCGTCTCGACAGTAAAGTAGCTACCACTTTCGAGCATTGATTACTCTCTCGACTTCTCCTACCAGATTTTTAAATCCTCGATCCAGAATCATTTTTTTAGTTGTACGTAGACTATTGAAGCAAATGTTGGCCTTGTAATTGACAAACTTTTAATCATCAAAATCTAGCTTGCTCTTTCCTTTGCTCATTCTAGGTGTCATGGTAAATCTACAAAAATTTGATAAAATCCAAATAAATTCTAAGAAATTCCAAAAATCACAATGTGGAACATTTAAAACTTAAATCTACTAAGTAAGAGTTCTTCACCAAAGGGTTTTCTCAAAATCTTCCCAAAAAATCTCAAAATTTTGGATCTCAGCAATGTAAGATAAATCCTTAGTGAAAATAAAAAATTTTGAGTTTAAAGTGTAGCTCTTACCTAAAGAAGATGAGATCCAATATTTGTTTGCCTTAAAATCACCTCAAATCCAAGCAATAGGTGCAAAAAACAGAGGTTGAAGGTGACTCAAGGGGTAAAAATGGTGTTTCACTGTGCAAATCACAAATTTTAAGGGTGTTTGGGTCAGTTAGGGTCGAGGGCGCTATCGACGCCCATCCAGTTTGGTTGAGGGCGCTGTCGGCGCCCATCCAGCGCCGTTGGCATCAGTGGCCAAAAATTCACTTATTTGATTTTTTTAATTTTTAATTTTCTCTTAATTTACTCAAAAGTTTATTTAGTCTTTTTGAACATTAATTTTTATCTAAAAATAATTCACAAACAAAAATTTTCACAAACAACACCAAACTAACTTTTATATATGAAAATATACTTTTTACAAATACA
>NW_018222344.1:6710-11413 GCF_001263595.1 Phalaenopsis equestris
TCGAAATCAAGCCACAACACTAGAACGCTGACATAAAACTATACACATAATCAAAGTTCTAAAGCAAAGTAAAGTAAATCAAATCCACACAATTACATTAAAGCATAAGTATTTTAAAATAATAGAGAGTCCAACTTCTTCAGTTAATCTGCCTCTTCTTCAGTATTTTCTCCTCCTCTAATATCTCCCATAGACTGGTAATGAACATATAAATTGTAGAAGCATCGGTACGAGAACTGATCAGTCAAATTTTCATCGATCCATCCATTTTTCTTGAACATATTTACAAATCCTGCTTCAATTGTTCTTGTATGATCAAAGTTCTCTTTCATTCTCCAAACTAGGTGATCAAAAAGGTAGTTAAGATTTCCTATTGTATTCGTAATATTCTGAAGTTCACTTTCTATTTTCTTCATTCTCCTCTCCAAAGATATTGAACTTCCAACTGCTGGTGGCATCAATGGTGTTGAAACATGTGATGAATGGTGATGAATGATCCAAAATACAATCTAATGCTTCATTTCCATTCCCTATATAATTTCCATCAATATGAATCATGGGCTCCCAAGGTAGTAAAACTTTTTCCCAACTTTCATATGCAAGTTGAGATTGACTTCAAAGTAGGAAAATTGTAGAAGGATGCCCAAGTCCATATATTGGCCCATTCATGATAATATCCATAACATATTTGAAAATAATAGACCCCACATTAATGGGTTTTTCCTTTTGAATGCAATAGTTTAAAATGATACTTTCTTTTGTAACTCCACTAATCTTCATGATAGGTAGTAGTTTTGCAGATATGAAAAAATGCCATTGTTTTGAAATTGGATTAAGCAGCAAAGCAGTTAAACTAATGTATCCCTAATCTCTAATTTCCCAATTATCATGTTCATCCTTCAGAAAATTATATACTTCTTGCATCATATCTTTCATCAGGATAAAATTTATATAATGATAGATTGGAACGTGTTCTATCATATACAAATCATTAATCTGAGCTGGAGTAAATGGTACAGCCTTACCTCAAAAGAAGACAACTCCTTGGGTAATTTCATGTAAGTTAGCATAAAACTCTTTTACTACGGGTACTAGAACTACAGCGGCAGCGTAGCACAGAACTTCCCAACGCTTCTATACAATGATTTTCTCGATCTGTGAATTTGGATTACTAACTCCATGATTGACAAAGCCTCTCTCCTTGATAAGTCTCTTCTTCATGCTGAATTTGGCGTATAATCTCTGCGTGTAAAAACTAATAAACTTTCTTCTAATAAAAACGCCATACCTTAAAGTATTTTTGGAATTGGAAGCCATGAAATTCAAAATTAGGAAGTTTTTGGATGTCCAAGTTAATTTTTAGGACTTTAAAAACACCTCTCAGAGGTTATTATGGAGCAAAATCTTGTCAAATTCCGCAAAATCATCCAGCACGTGAAAAATGCTCGGGACGTCATCAACGCTCCCGATGGTGTTGTCAGTGCCATGGTCCTTTAGTCAGGTGCCGTCGGCGCCAAAGGACAAATTCATTTCTGAAATTTTTTTGTTCAATTTGATTCCAAATTTTCCTCTAATACCAATATTTGTCTTAATTTAAGATATATAAAATTGTGTAAGACTTAAAATTAGTATTACTTCC
This sequence comes from Phalaenopsis equestris, assembly GCF_001263595.1. Lineage (NCBI taxonomy): Eukaryota > Viridiplantae > Streptophyta > Magnoliopsida > Asparagales > Orchidaceae > Phalaenopsis > Phalaenopsis equestris. Next base: position 8,350 of record NW_018222344.1, read on the forward strand.
TAATACATAAACATATTTATTAACAAAATAATAATATATAGGTATATAGATTCATATAAGTGTTGCCTCCCACAAAGCGCTTGTTTTAACGTCGTCAGCCCAACATACCATTTGTTTAGTTGGGTTGACTTAACATTAAAATTTCTTTAAATTGGGGTATGTGTCCTTCATAATAATGTTTTAATCGATGCCCATTAACTTTAATATCTTTTCAATTTTAGGATCCTTAATAACAATAGTTTCATAATGATAGACTTTAATCACTTTAAATTATCCTAACCATATGGATTTCAGTTTTCCTGGAAATAATATCAATCTTGTATTATATAATAGAACTTTTTGTCTAAGTTTAAACTTTTTATTAATAATCTTCTGATCATGTCATATTTTCATTTTCTCTTTATAGATTTTTGCATTATCATATGCTTCATATATAATCTCCTATAGTTCATTGAGTTGCAATAATCTTTTCTCACCAGCATCTTTTAGATTAAAATTAAATTTTTTAATAGGCCAAAATGATTTATGCTCCAATTATACTGGTAAGTGGCATGTTTTTTCAAAAATAAGTCTGTATGGGGACATTCCTATAGAAGTCTTATAAGCAGTTCCGTATGCCCATAATGTAGTATCTAATCGAGCAGACCACTCCAATTTATATAGATTTACATTTTTTTCTAAAATTTGTTTTACACGATGTTTTATTTCAGGATTTGATATTTTTGTTATATTGCTAGTCTGAGGATGAAAAGTGGTAGAGAATCTATGCATAATGTCATATTTCTTTATCAATTTCTCGATTCTCTTATTTTTAAAATGAGATCCTCTATCTGTAATAATTACTCTCGGCATTTCATATCTTGTAAAACTATTTTTATTTAAAAATTTAGAAACACTCCGAGCATCATATCTAAGTACAACAATAACTTCAATCCATTTGGACATATAATCAACAAGTAATATATATAAATTTCTAAATGAAGACATAAATAGTCACATAAAATTTAATCCCTACACATCAAAAATTTTAACTTCTAATGTGTAATTTAGAGACATTTCATTTATTCTAGAAATATTTCTTACTCGCTAATATCAATCGCATGATTAATATATTCATTAACGTCTCTAAAAAGAGTAGATTAATAAAATACAGCTTGCAAAATTTTATATGCAGTTCTATTTGTTCCAAAATATCCTCCAAATTCAGAATCATGACAACTTTCAATTATCTGTTGAGTTTCTTCATAAGTCACACACCTTCTAATAATTAGATCTTTACATTGTTTATATAAATATGGGTCATCCCAAATATAGAATTTTGAATCATATATAAATTTCTTTAATTATTAATTTTTAACATCAGGTGGTAGAATATCACTTACAATATAAATTACTGTATCGGCATACCACGGTGTATTCATTTCATCAATACTATATAAATGTTTATCAGGGAAATTTACTAAAATTTCATTTGCAAAATTAGTTAATATTTATTTTTTCTAATCTAGATAAATGATCAGCTATTTGATTGTCATTTCCCTTTTTATCAACTATAGAAAAATCAAACTCTTGCAATAGAAGTATCCATCTAATTAACATTAGTTTAGCATCCTTCTTTTGTATTAAGTATTTAATAGCAGAATGATCTGTATGCATTATACATTTAGTTCCAATTAAGTAAAGACTAAATTTATCAAAGGCATGGACAATAGCCAATAACTCTCTTTCAGTAGTAGTGCAGTTAATTTGAGCATCATTTAGAGTTTTACTAGCATAATATATTACTTTAAAAACTTTATTGTGCCTTTATCCTAACGCAGTCACAATAGCATAATCACTAGCATCGCACATTTTTTCAAAAGGTTTCTCCCAATTAGGGGGAACTATTATAGGTGCAGTGATTAATTTTTCTTTCAATAATTCAAATGTTTTTATGCTTTCCTTATTAAAAACAAATTTCATGTCCTTTTCTAAAAGTTTGCATAATGGTTTAGTTATTTTTTTTATAGAACACCTGTAGAAACCAGCATGTCCTAGAAAACTTCTTACCCCTCTGACTGTAGTCGGTGGTGGTAATTTTTCAATAACTTGAATTTTTGCAGGCTTCCATGTCATTTTCAAAAATTTTATGTCGAAGTACAATACCTCAAACAACCATAAACTGACATTTTTCCCAATTTAGTACAAGGTTGATTCTTTCACATACTTCCAAAACCTTTTTCTAAATTATTTAAACATAATTCAAACAAAGTTCTGAATATGGAAAAATTATCCATAAACACTTCCATTCCATGCTCAATCAAATTACTAAATATTGACATCATACATCTTTGAAATGTTGCAGTGCATTGCATAGTCCAAAATGCATTCTATGAAAAACAAATGTTCCATAAGGGATTGTAAATGTTGTCTTATCTTGATCCTCAGGAGCAATTGGAATTTGAAAATGTTGCAGAGAAATCATCCATAAATACTTCCATTCCAATACTAAATTAAATTACTAAATATTGACATCATGCATCTTTGAAATGTTGTAGTGCATTGCATAGTCCAAAAGACATTCTATAAAAAGCAAATGTTCCATAAGAGCTTGTAAATGTTGTCTTATCTTGATCCTCATGAGCAATTGAAATTTGATGATAACCGGTATATCCATCTAAAAAATAGTAATATTTATTTCCAGCAATCTATCCAACATTTGATCTAGAAAGGGTAAAGAAAAGTGATATTTCATGATGGCCAAGTTTAATTTTCTATAATATATACAAATTCACCAACCAGTAACTTGTCTTATTGGAATTATTTTTTTTTTACTTCAACAGTCACTCTTCCTTTCGTTGGATCACAGTAAATTGGACTTACCCAAGCACTGTCTGAAATAAGATATATAATTCCAGCATCTAACCATTTTAATTTTTTTCTTACAAATTCTTTCATTATTGGGTTTAATCTCCTCTGAGAATCAGCTTTAGGTTCATATTGTTCATCTAATAAAATTCTATGCATACAAATTGAAGGACTAATTCCTTTAATATCTGCTAAAGTCCATCCAAAAACCTTTTTA
>NW_018222344.1:11503-14517 GCF_001263595.1 Phalaenopsis equestris
AAATTTGTCCTGAATATAATCTAAATTTTCTTCTTTTATTTCATCCTCATTTTTACTAAATTCTTCTTGCTTTAATTTCTCTTTAAACTCTTTCTTAAATTGTTCATTACTTAGATATCAGTAACTTCCATCCTAAAACATTCATTGTCTTTTTCTATTACAGGATATTTCATAGATTTTGCAATATTAAATTTTACTTCTTGATCATTAACTCTCATTATTAATTCTTCTTTTTGCACATCTATCACACCTCTCCCTGTTGCAAGAAATGGTCCCCTCAAAATAATAGAAATCTCTTTATCTTCCTCCATATCTAATACTATGAAGTCTACAGGTAAAAAAATTTATCCACTTTTACTAATACATCTTCTATAACTCCTTTAGGATACGTGATTGATTGATCAGCTAACTGAAGAGTTACAGTAGTAGGGGAAATTTCTCATAAATCTAAACGTTTAAAAATTGATAGAGGCATAAGATTGATACTTGCTCCTAAATCATATAAGGTTTTTTCATAAAACCTTTCACCAATTGCACAAGGTATAGTAAAACTATCAGGATCTTTTAACTTTTTAGGAAGTTTTTTCTGGATAATAGGTCTCCACTCTTCATTAAGTGCAACATTCTCATGATCTGCAAACTTCCTTTTTTCATTTAGTATATCTTTTATAAATTTCACATAACTTTGCATTTGTTCCAAAGCTTCAATGAAAAGAATGTTTATCGTTAACTTTTTAAGGATTTCCAAAAATTTTATAGTTTTTTTGTCTTTATTCTTCTATTTTAGTCGTTGAGGAAATAGAGGCAATGGTTTTTCTAAAGGAACTTATGTTTGTGCATTTTTATTATGGTCACTTTCCATCTCTTCCTTCTCCTCATCAACTTCTGTTTCTCTTTGGATTCTTGTTTCAACTTCTTTTTCACTTCGTAATTGAATTATTTTAATTTGTTCTTTATTTTGATATTTGGGATTAACTTCTACAGTACTCGGAAGATTTCCTAAAGATCTATTACTAAGTGCAGTAGCAATATGTCTTAATTAATTTTCAATATTTCTAATAGCAGCCCCTTGATTTTATATTTGATTGCCCATATTCAAAATTACCTCTTCCATTGTTAACTTCTTTTCCTTAACTTGTGGGTTAGGGTTAGAGTTAAATCCAGGAGGATAATAAGGTCGATAATTAGGATTTCCTTATTTATTTAAATTTCCTAAGAGGTTCATTGAGTTGTTATAATTATTCCAACTAAAATTAGGGTGATTTTTTTCATTTAGAATTGTAATAGTTAGAATAAGGATTGTTATTTTGATTATTAATAATATTCAAAGTTTCATAAGATGATTGAGTATCAATTATGTCCTAGTGAATTTTACTCTAATACTGGTGGTATTTGAGAATATTTCACTCCAATTTGATCAATATTTTTTTATGTAGCAGCAATTTGAGATGCTAAAATAGACATTAAATCAGATTCTACTCTCTTAGGATTTACCCGTTCAGAGGGTCATTGAAAATTTTTAGTAGTTATTCCTTCTATTAAAGAGTATGCTTCATTAAAAGGTTTTGACATTAAAGATCCACCTGCAACAACATCTATAATAAATCTAAGTATAAAATGTTTGAATTATTAACCAATCTGGTAGAGCATGGTGTGGACATTTTCTAAGAAGATCTTTAAATCTTTCTCAGGGTTCATATATTGATTCCCCTTCAAACTGACAAAAAGATGTAATATTGTTTCTAAGCTTAGCAGTTTTTTAGGGTGGAAAATATTTAGCCAATAATTTTTGTGATAGTTCTCCCTAAGTTCTGATAGATCCAAGTGCTAACGAGTTTAACCAAGCTTTGGCTTTATCCCTTAATGAAAAAGGAAAAAAGTCTAAGTCTGACAGCATCATTAGACACTCCGTCATATTTAAAAGTAGCTTAAATCTCAAGAAAACTAGCAAGATGTTAGTTAGGATCTTCAATAAGTGCTCCTCCAAACTGATTATTTTGTACCATTTGGATAATAGCAGGTTTAAGCTCAAATGAATTAGCAGCAATATCAGGATTTTGAATAGTCAAGTGAAGTTTATCTGTTATCGGATTAACATAATCTTTCAAAGGTCTTTGTCAATTTTCATTTATTTGATTATTTAAGTTATTTTCTATTTTGTTTCAGTTTTTTATTTTTTTTTGTTGTTTTCAAAATTTTTTAATAGTAGGCTCTAATTCTGAATCGTAAGGTACTAAACCTTCAGATTTAATATTTCACATAAATAAATATAATAAGTAAAGAAAAATTTCTTAAAAATAATTCTTAAATAAAAATATATTTTCTTTTTGAATTTTTGATTTTTTAATTCTTTTTATATTTTGTTATATAATTATCTCTAAATTTTCTAATTTACCAAATCTATTTAATTTATTGTTACCTTCCCCGACAACGGTGCCAAAAACTTAATCCCGAGAAATATAGTTGTGTAAAAGTTATATAGTTGACTCCGCTATGCAATGGTGCCAAAAACTTGATGCAATATTTTATGAATTAAAAATTTAAGCAATTAACATTAGGATTCTACGCAAGTATACGTATCATTATCAAGTAATAAAGGACTTTCTAATTAAGCCCCAAATATCTATCCCATGGGGAAGGTTTAAATTTGAAATGATAAATTTACTAGGAAATTCATAGAAAGTTAAAACGAAATTACTATCACTAATTTTGAATGTTGAGATATTATCAGCACTAAATTATTTAACTAATAACAAAACTGAAATACAAATTTTAAACATTAACTTCTAAACTATTAAACTATGTTTATGTGATGAAGATTTCTTATGTGAAAAAGCATATTTCCCACTACAATAAGGTTTTGGTAAATTGAGATGAGATAAATGGTTCAAATATGTTTTGTGCCAAATAGGAGCAGTTTTAATTTTCTACCCTGATACAGTGTTATAGAAAATCATTGGCTAATCCCAGGTTTAGTCTCTAAATCTGTGGCTAGGCTAGGAGGATACTGGCTC
>NW_018222344.1:16413-30319 GCF_001263595.1 Phalaenopsis equestris
AATTGTGGTAATTTCAAGTTAACACCACATACCTCAAATCCTTTTAAAACATAACTATTTAAATATTGGCTACTAAGGACAAATATGTTTAAGCCTTTAAAAGATTTTTCTTCCCCCACAGACTTAATTTCCAGCATATTAAACAATGTAAAATATGAATATAAGCAGGGAGAAAATAACATAGAAATGCCTTCTACCATATGTGTCTATCAACAAAATTGACTGGTATAAACAAGACAAACATATATGCAGTAGCAAGTAAATCACATCTAGACAAGATTAAAATGAAATTACACCAAAGAAAGTATGAAATTACAACATATATATATATAAACTAGTCCACAATAATATTATAATGAAGAGACTACAACAGCAACTGCAGCAAGTAAAATTATAGTCCGGCACATAGCAAAAAAAAATAATGTCTAGTACAAACACATAATAGAAAATAAAAATAATCACTCTTCATCCTCATCCTCATCATCATCATCATCATCATCCTCATCATCCTCTCCTTTTATTTCCACTTCCATAGATTGGTTGGTATGCTCGTGAATCTAATATGGTGGACATACAAGAAACTCAATCAAATTATCTCCACCAATTCACTAATTTTTCTTATACATCTCCACTTCAGCAACTTGGAGCTTGGCATGATGATCAAATTAACTTTTATACTATCAATCCAAGTGTGAACACTGCTTGGCTAATCTATACACCTTGCCAAGTAAACTTACAGTATCATTCTCTATCCTTTCCAATTGTTGTTCAAATGCACCTTTCAAAGTAGTAAGACATGGATGGAAAGAAATAGAAGAACAAGGCTTCTCTATATCTAATCCTTTCCTAAAATATGCATGCCTCCTGTATAATCCAATTTTAGCACTAGATATTGACTTTAATAGATGAAGTAGCTCCTCCCATCCCTCAAAAGTAACACCAGACTATTGACAAAGGGCAAAAATAGTGGAAGGATGTCCTAGCCCTAAAGTGGGTCATCCCTTGGTAGTATTGATGATGGAGTGATAAATCTAGGCTCTTATATCTATCAATTTCATGGTATAGATGCAATAATGGAGAACAGCTCTCTCTCACGTTACCTCACTCAAATTGGTAAAAGGTAGGAGCTTGGCCAAAATGAAGTAGTATCAAGCTTTGGAAGGTGCATTATGTTTAGATGAGAGAAGTTCATCTTATGATCATTCCTCGCCTTCCAACCCCCTTCTCCATTTGTCAGGAATCTAATGATCTCATTCAATTTAGAATTAGAAGGGGTGAAGTTGTAGTAAGAACTTCTAAGGACATCTTCCAATCATAATAATGCATTAATGCATGAAGGGGAGATAACGACCTGCTTCTCTCTCACAAATACTGAATCATCAGAGGCCTCAAGGAAGTTAGCATAGAATTCCCTGACTATAGATATCACTGCTACAGTTATAGTATAGCAAAAATCCTATCATTCTCTTCTAATGACATACTTTCCACCTAACCCAAGGGCTAATGAATTTGCTCTCTGCAATCAACTTCTTAAACATTAAGAAGTCGTTGCAACGCTTCTGAGCTTTGAAAGCATACAAACTTCTTTTTGTCGTGCGAAGTTGATTTAGATTTGCTACCTTTCCTTTTGGGAGACATAGATAAGTAACAACATTGAAAATACAAAGGAATGATGCTAAGAAATGATATGGATGTGAAAAATATGCTAGTTATGAGCTAAATCAAATTCTCCTCTAAATTCCTCAGCTTCCACCTTCTCCTCCAATGAAATCCCAGATAATTGGAAAAACAAGCTTAGGGAGTGGATTTTAACTTATTGAAGTGATTTCCACTCAGCAAAGCTTCAAGTATTGAGCAAAAATGGAAGGAAAAGGGAAGCCCTAAGCATCGCCTCTCAAACACTAAAGAAGAGCCGAGGAAGAGGTTTTGCAAAAAGACCTACACTGGGTTGGTTTACACTTTTTTATTGATCAGGTGGGAACGGCTCATCGACGCCGCAAAAATAGCACCAAGGCACTGATTAGCCTAAGGTGTGGTTCCTTGGTGCCTGTTTTTACTAGCGCCTAAGCTCCTAGTCTACTTCTGGTACATTGGTGCTAGGGGCAATGAAGCTTAATTACCCAACCCAAATTTGGTTCTGGTTTCTTCATTTGCAATTTTTTATCCTCCCCAAGTTCTTAATCACAACTAATAAACATACACACACATGTTATCGTATGCTAAAGATAAATAACGATGACTCATCCCCCTTCTCATCGAATCTCCCTTCTTTAATTCCTCGTCTCCAAAATATTCTCCTTCTAATAACTGTCTTGAGCACATGGACTTAAGTTTTCTAGGAAATAATTTCAATCATGTATTATCAAGCCCGAATGAGAAAAGTGGAGGGTTGTGTTAGGTCGTCTATAGCCAGCGTAACACTTATCGAAAAAAATATCATGAAATGAATCCTTTTGATCATTTTGTAAGCGTTAGGGCGTCCCCTGGAAGCGACGTGTTGTATAGCCTCAATATAATGAAAAGTGTGCAAGGGCTGCTACACCGGCGCCCAGGTGTAGTGTCAAATAAGCAAGGGTTTACAGACGAATGCGAGTAAAAAAGTTAGTCCATAAAACTGATGAAACTAATATTAGGATAGGATCATGGAATATATGTACTCTCAATGGTAAATTAATGGAATTAGTTGATATTATGATTCATAAAAAATTAATATTTTATGTATTCAAGAAACTAAATGGGTTGGAGAAAAGGCTAAGGAGATTGATAATTTAGGTTTTAAACTTTGGTATTCTGGTAAGTGTTGTGCTAGAAATGGTGTAGTTGTAATTATTAATAAGAGGTTGAAAGATATTGTTGTAAAATTTAATAGAGTTTGTGATAGAATTATAGCTCTTAAGATTATCATTGATACTAAGATTTTAATATTATAAGTGCTTATGTTTCTCAAGTAGGTTAGATACAAGGTCTAAAGATAAATTTTGGAATGACTTAGAAGACTTAATACAAATGATACCTCTTAAACAAAGAATTTTTATTCGAGGAGATTTAACTGGACATGTCGGTAGAGTGGTAGAAGACATTAGAAATACTCATGGTGGCTACGGTTTTGGAGTAACTAATGAAGAAGGTAGAGCTATTTTAGATTTTGTTTTAGCATATGATTTTGTTATTACTAGTACTTTATTCAAGAAAAGAGATGAACATCTTATTACTTATAAGAGTAGATTCTAATAAAACACAAATTGATTATTTTCTCATGAGAAGAAGAGATCGTTGAGATTATAAAGATTGCAAGGTCATTCTAAGTGAGAATTTAAATACCCAACATCATTTATTAGTTTTAGATTTTAAGATGAAGAGTTGTAAAATAAAGAATACTAGGACTCATCATCGTAGAATTAGACAGGGGAACCTAAAAGACACAAATAAAATTTTTTTTATGAGTAAAATTCAAGATTTCAAAATTTGGAATGTTCATGAAGAAGCAAATGTTATGTAGGATAAAGTAACAAACTCTATTAAACAAGTGGCAAAAGATGTGCTTGGAGAATCAAAAGAAAAAGTTTTTATAAATAAAAATAATTGGTTGTGGAATAATAATGTGCAAGAAAAGATAAAAATATAAGTAGTTATGTTATAAAAATTGGTTTAAATGTAAAAGCTTAAAAAACTGGGAAAAATATCAAATAACCGGCAGGGAGTCTAAAAGAACAATCTCTGAAGCTAAAACATATGCTTTTAATGTTCTTTATAATATATTGATACTAAGGAGGGTGAAAAATATATTTATAAACTGATCAATCAAAGAGAGAAGAAAAGTAAAGATTTAACTAAAGTGTATTAAAGATTTAAATCAAAAAGTACTTTTCTTAGAAAAAGATATTCAACATAGGTGGGTGAGTTATTTTGATAAAATTTTTAATGAAGTTTTTGAAAATACGATCAAACTTAGTGATCTTAATATCGTGAATAATAATAAAACGTTTCATTTTTATCATCGCATTAGTAAAAAAGAAATTGAGAAGGCTTTAAAGAAAACCAAGGGTAGAAAGTCTGTAGGACCTGATGATATCGTAATTGAAGTGTGGAAATATTTAGGAGATTTGGGTGTTCCTTGGCTTACTAAACTTTTTAATATTATTTTTAAAACTAAAATGATGCCTGAGGAGTGGAGGAAGAGTAGTTTGGTCCTCATTTTTAAGAATAAAGGGGATGCACAAGAGTGTACAAATTATAGAGGAATTAAGTTGATGTGTCATACTTTAAAATTATGGGAGAGGGTAATTGAATATAGGTTAAGACGTATTCTACATATGTTCTTTATTGATTTAGAAAAAGCTAACGATAAGCTTCTAAGAGATATCTTTTGGAGAGTTCTTGAGAGGAAATGTGTTGATATGACTTATATCCAAGTCATTAAAGATATGTATACTAGAGCTGTTACTTGTGCTCAAACTGAAGGAGAATTGACCAAATAATTTCCTATTTCTGATGGATTACATCATGGATCGGCTTTAAGCCCATATTGTTTTGCTTTAGTTATGGATGGTCTTATTGGACATCTACAAAAGGATGTACCTTGGTTCTGCTGATGATATCCTTCTCATGGATAAAATAAGAGAAAAAACCTAGGGAAAACTTGAATTATGGAGGTCTACATTGTAGGCTAAAGGCCTTCATTTAAGTAGAACTAAAACTGAAGACATGTAATGTAATTTTAGTAGTAGTAGCTCTTAAAAGGTGTGAATGATTTAGATATCCCGGGTATGTTGTCCAAAATGATGGTGATATAGATGGGGATGTGAATAGTAGAATTCAAGTTGGTTGGTTGAAATGGAGGAATGCTTCGGGCCTTTTGTGTGATAGAAAAGTATCGCTTAGGCTGAAAGGAAAATTTTATAAGATGATGGTGAGACCTGCAATGCTCTATGACGTTGAATGTTGGCCTTTAAAAGAGATGCATAATACTAAGTTAAGTGTTGCCGAGATAAGAATGATTAGGTGGATGATTGGCTTTACACTTAGAGACAAAATGTGAAATAAATATATATGTGATAGGGTTGGTGTAGCTCCTGTGATGGAAAGAATTAGAGAAAATCGTCTTTGATGGTTTGATCACATTAAACGTCCACCATCTGATGATCCGATTAGGAGAGTAGATGTTTTAGATTCGACTCGTGTTAAGAAAGGCAGAGGCAGACCTAGGATGACTTGGGCTTATTGTATAAAAAATGATCTTAATTTACTAAAACTAAATGAAAATTTGACACTAAATAGGGCGCAATGGAGAAAAAGGATTCATGTAGCTGACCACAGGTAGTGGGATTAAGGCTTTATTGTTGTTGTTGTTGTTATTGTATTATACAGTAAAATCTCCTACCCAGGCTTAAAATCATTCCTAAGAATCCCTCACAAATGCTCTCCTCCTCTATCCTACAACAAATCACTACTAAAGACTTCCAAAATACTCTAAAAGACCTGTTCTCCTTCAGCAAAGAACCCCTTTATCATGTTGAATAACTCCTCACATCGTGTGGAAGAACTGTTGAAAACTACCCAGGAAATTTTTATGCACCGCTGTCATGGCGCCTAGGCTTCAGGCTTTCTGTTTGCCAGTTTTAGTAGGTGCGCCTAGGCCGCAAAAAATTTGGCTTCAAGGTGTTGGGATAGTGGAGCCTTGGTGCCCACTGGCTGACACTTAGATGTCAGTAGATACCCAAGAAATTTGGTGCCAAGGCGCTGGTCACTTGCATTCTCAATAGCTCCACTCCACTTTGCTCCATTTCTTCTCCACTTTTCTCTACTTCTAATACATGTTGTACCTTCAAGAAAAACATAAAAACACATTCTTTAAAGTGTAATTTCATCCATAAACAAGTGCAAAACATAAAGAAAATTTAACATTCTTTGTGACACATCTATTATCTTCCAGGGCTCTATATAAAATTTTGATGTAAATCCATCAGGTCCTGCCACTTTGTCAGGGTCAATAGACTTGAGAGCTACTAGAATTTCATTTTCAAAGGGTATAGAATTGAGATGATGATTAGGTGCTAACTCAGCAACACATGGAATGATATCAATTTTAAACTGTGTAAGATCCATCTCAACAACAATAAAAAGGTTATGAATTAATTTGATTTCACTTCCTTTAATCTACTGTTATGAATATATCCAAGTTCCATCCTCCGCTTTAATCTTCAAAATGGCATTAGTCTATTTTTGATGTTTTATACAAGCATGAAAGAATTTGGTGCTTCTATCAACTTTAATATAACTAAGATAATTAGTCTTTTGTTTATAGAATTTAATTTTCTATTAGATATCTACATTTAGTAAATGTTTTGCATTTAAAACCTCCACCTTCTGGACAAGCTCCTGAACATATTGAACCTCCAAATCAGCAACTAAATGTCCAGCATAATATACTTTTTTAATGGATCTCACCAAGTACCTGGCAGTTACAATTTTTAAAAGCAATAATCGTCTTCTTATGAAGAGCCTAAAATTGATAAATTTTTAAAATAAATAATCATCTTCTTATGAAGAGCCCAATTATCAATCAGTAATTGATTAAAATTATGATGAGTAGTCCATACATTTAAGAACCTGAATTGTTTGACCACAAGTTTATGGAAAACAACTGTTTTAATGAGAAGGGGTGAATGGTCAGAACAAGCCCTGCATAATTTTGCAACTTCAATAAACTGGAAGGTCTCCATCCAGTCATGATTGAGTAGGACTATTGAGCCTCTTAATTTTTTTTCCCTAATAAATTTGTTGTCATTGAATTGTGCCTCAAATAGACTAGTAGCTTGAATATATTTCTTGATGAGTTCCATAGTTTTAGAGAAAGGAGACCTACCACCCTTCTTTTCTAAAGGGGAGTCAATCACATTAAAATCACTGCCAATAAGCCATGGACAAGGTTGATGAGTTCTTACAGTGGCCAAATCAGCCCACAAAATAATTTTATTAATAGAAAGGCAGCAAGCATAGCCCACAGTCAGTTGAACACAATTTTGACATATTTAAATCTCCAATGGAGGAAGTGGGGGCTGCCCACAAGCACCATTACTTTGATTATCATCTTCCACATAAACCATATCTTGCGGTTGTAATTCACAATATAATGATATTTAACAATCTTTGTAAGAACTTTAGAAATATTTTATAAATTTATTAAAGGCTCTAAAATAACAAAACATCAAGGTGATGAGTTTTGCAAAGACTCGCCACCTGTTAAAGACATTTAAAATTCTCTGACGTTTCATATTATTAAATTATTCATAGTTAATGGTCTTACATCCCCTAGTAAGCTTAGGTGGTGCACCATCATAAATATTTTCCAATATACCTGTTGAAGATGTTCCATAGTAATGTTAAACAGCTTTGGGATCCATGTAATTTAACTCTCTATGGGCTTTACCTTTTTATTTTTTAGTTTTTTGGACTTGCCATTCACCTTCTTAAACATCCTAAGCTGCCCTGATATCAGCTTCTAGAAATTGAAACAGTGTATATCCACGATAGAGTTTTGTGAGCAAAATCAGAAGCCACCAAAGCAGTGGGAGTGGATTCAGGAACCCCACCCATACCCAAAGCATGTTGTGGCCAAGATACTTCCACTAAATGTTCATTTTCATCATCTTGTATTTCTCTTCCACCCTACATATGGCATTAACAACACCTACTAGTTGGTTCTGTGCATCAAAAATCATCTCCACAGGAACTTGTTGAAGTGTGTTTCCATTAATGGCCTTTGACCTGATGGTAGTTTTTGGTCCCCTTAATTCAGGATGAGTTATGAAGCTATGTTCAATCATATACACAAAAAATTTACATTTGTGGCAATACTCTTAGAATTTATGTTTTTTGGTGTGTGTGTGTGTGAGTGTGAGTGTGAGAGTGTGTGTTTATGTTTATATTTAAACATAAAACAAATATATTCATACAAAACATATATGTATTGCAAATAAACAAATATGTATGGTTATATATAACCATATATATTTCAGCATAAACATACATACGTACGTATATAACATAAATCACTATAAAAATTTACACAATATTAGGTTCTATGTGTGTACATAACAATGCTCCAAACCATCCTACCCTAAACATAAGATGATCTAATGGTGTGTAAAAGACACATGACAAAGAAATCTCAAAATCATTTAAAGATTGGGAACTCTTTAAACTAACTTAATTTGTCAGCTTGAGCCAGAACAATAAATACAAAAGTTAGTGTCATTACTCCTTATGTAATTGAATAATTCATATAAATTAGCTCATGAATAATAAAAGTCCCATTGTGTATCTACTTAGTCATAAGAAGGTGTCAATCCCTATTTATTATATTACATTTAAGGAATTCATTATTTAAAAAAGTTATAATCTAGATGCTTTTGAACTAATTATCTGAATAATTAATGTAAATTAAAGGATGCTTAAACTCCCTTCCATTCAAACAAATAGATCTATATGCATAAATGGAGAAAACACAAAGCACTATAATAATTATAGCATTGGGCAAATATTTAATTAAATTTATTTTTGAAAAGAAGTAAGCATTAGACCAAACCAAATGCTATGTATAGTGACGTAAAGCACACTAAAAGGTTTCAAATTTATTTTTATTATTAAAATCTCAAAATAACTTTAGTTAATAGCATTAAAGAAATTCAAAACCTTTTAAGAAATCCAAATAAAACCCAAATGGAATGAAACAATGCTTTAAAGCAGTCTAATACATCATAAATGTACTCATAATATTTGAGAATATTTCAAGCAGACCAAATAAATTAAATTTATAAAGGAAAGTAGTTTAAAATGTTAAGAAAAAACTATATAGAAAGAATGCTTATAACTAGTCTAAAATATAAAAAGGTTCTAAAATATAAAAAAAAAGGAGGCTGGAATATTATTAAATTTAAATTATAAAAATTGCAGTTAAATGAATATTTTTGTGATTTTTTTAAATGTTTTCAATTTTAACATTTCTACTTATCTTTTGAATTTTTAAGTTGTGGGGTAGCTTTTGTCTTATTGCATAGCATTGTAAGATTGGGACACTTAACTAGGCCCTTTTGTTAGGTTATGCTTCAAAGTTGAATGGATGCAAAATTGAATGGAGACAAAACTGGATCTTAAATCGAGATTGTGTGATTATGATAGCTTCACCTATACTATGTTAAGTTATCTTTATAGATATAATAAAGGTGGATTTGGCTGCATGGTAGCCAGAGTTGGGTTTAGTCATGATGATCAAGCTAAGGGATAGTTAAAGGTGTGAAAACTTGCATGGAGGGAAATACTAGTATTAAGACTCAAGGTTCAAAGCCTTAGATCAAGATGTTTGAATTTAAAGTGGATTTGGACAGCCTACCCTAACTTATGTTTCAATTAAAATCAAACTAAGTTTAAGCCCTAGTCGATAACAACATAGGATGGCTCTAAGAGGATGACAAGTGGAAAAGAGGCGAAATCATTCACATGCATTTATGTTGCACATCGTTTTGAGTTTGGATGTATCATTAGTAGAAAAGACTCATGACATGAAGAAGTATAAAAGAAGAAAAGAAATATTTTAAAACTATTAAAATCAACTCTTTCATGTTATTGAACTCCTTATCCCTTAGTTGTAGGTTAGATGGAGTTTACTTCCTTAGATGTTTTGCTAGTGCTTATTAGTCAACTGAGGCAATGTTTGCCATAAGGCTTGAGGTTTATTCGACCAATTCTAAGGAATGAAAAGGAAGGCCAAGTTACTTAAACCCTTTGGAAGTGAATGTGAGGGCTTACGCTAGTTGAGGCCTATTTACCCATGGATTTAAATTAGCTCCTTAAGGTCTATAGTAGGTTCAATACGTAAGGTTTGGGCTTTGGTGAGCCATAGCATAAAGTTTAAAGTTGGCTTGACCATCCATGGTTACCTTCAAGAGAGGGGCTTGACCTTTGAATTAATTTAACATAGGTAGAAAATGGTATCGTTAAGTATCATATTATGTCTTAGGATTTTTAGGAAATTCACTAAAGCGCCTATGGCAATGGCTATGTCATATGCATCCCTTATATAAAGTTTTGACCATTTGCCTTATGGGTGACCTATGGGTTGCTGATCTCGAGAATATAGTTGTGCAAAATATATAAAGTTGACCCCACTATGCAACGGTGTTAAAACCTTAATGCAATAGTTTATGAATAAGAAATTTAAGCAATTTATGTTGGGATTCTATGTAAATATACGTATCGTTATCAAATAATATAGGACTTTCTATTTAAGCCTAAAATACTAATCCCAAGGGGAAAGTTTAAATTTGAAATAATAAATTAACTAAGAAATTCACAGAAAATAAAACAAAATGATGTATTTTCTCATGTATTAATCAATAATAAAAATGATTAAAAAAACTCAGACAACGAGATTATTCACAATCAAATGTTTTGCATGTATTTTCAAAACTAGCTTATCTTGCTTCATTGTCCAATGATAATTATAACAGCAAAATATTTGATTTGGTAACTTTAACAAGAAGTTAAGCTTAGCTCGATATTTTTAACCCATTTAACAACTCTCTCAGCTAATTTGTATATTATTATGTTTCAAAATTCACGCATTATAATGCAATTTCCGCACCAGCGAGCTTGTCATACCCATATGCTTATCAGAAATTGTTCAATTTGAGAGGAAAACAGACTTTCATCTTCCTCGTGTTCTTTCGTTGATGCCCAACTGATTGTTCTCAAGATAGCAGTTTAAAGGTGTGGAGGGTTTCTCACCAGCTTCATTGTTACTATAGTACGCAAAAACTATAGCATTAGTTTAACCATTAAATATCAAAAAAAAAATATATAAGAAAAAGATGAATTAGGAGTGAATTAAAATTTTATTACAAATCTGCATGAGGCTCACTATGATAATGGCATTCAAAAGGGAGGTGAGTAGGGCTGTCAAATTGGCTCGTCGTTCGAGAACAGCTCGTGTTCGGCTCATGTTCGGATCGTTCGGTAAGTGATGAACAAAAATTTGTTCACTCGTGTTCGGCTCGAATTGACTCTAAAATAAATAATTAAATAAAAATATATATATACATAATAAATATTCATAAAATTAAATATTATAAATTATATTCAATCAAATTTTAAAAAAAATTATAATATTTTAAAAAAATAAATCCTATAAATTTTAATATAATAATAAATTAATAATAATAATATATTAGTATTGCTTATATTATATAAGTTATAAAAATATTACAATATAATATATATAACTCTATAACTAAAGAAACCTAAATCCCTAATCCCGTCCAACCTCCGCTCTCGAAACATTTGTTTCGGCTCTCTTCCTCTTTCGGGTCATCTCCTCTCTGAAAGCGCTATAGGCTTTTGGCAACAAGAGTTTAGGGTTTGTCGTTTTCCGAGTCATCCTTCCTCTGAGAATCGCTATAGGCTTTCGGCGGCGAGAGTTTAGGGTTTGTCGTTTGTGTTCTTCGTCTACTCTCGAAAGTTCTGTTTCGGCTCTTTTCCTCTTCCAAGACATCTCCTTCTCTCAAAGTCATGAAAGGGTTTCGGCGAGAGCTTAGGATTTACTGTTTGTATTCGTGTACTAATATCCTCTTCTATTTCTCCTCGAATAGTTAACTGCTCAGTTTCTTGAGCTTGATATTCTTGTTTTGTTGCTTGTTTGGCTACCGAGGTGTTATCTTGTTGCTTCGATGCTCAGTATTGTGGCTTTGTTACTTATATAAAGGCTTTGTTGTGAAATTTAGTTCGGCTATTGTGTATTTGTGCGGTGATTCATACAGGTGTAAGCATTAGTGCTATGATTCGACTATTGCTTCTAGATCTTTTTTTTTTTTTCTAGATAATTAAAAGCAATTTAAATCAAAGTTTCTTGGCATATTAAGTTGCCATAAGGATAATACAATCACGCATATCATTCTAAAGTTGGATGCCACAGCTATTTTTGAATATTTTATATTTCTGTAGAGGAAAGTTACATTCCCTTTGTTCCACTGGATTCTTTCACATAATTTATTGTCATTGTTCTAGATATCAACTGAAGTAGTGAGTAGAAATTTTATCCTTTTTTTTTTACTCTGTATCAGTATGTCAAGAATGTCAGAGCCTGGAGAAACAACTAAGTGATTGTGATACCATGAATGACATGCGAGATTCATTTGGGTGGTATAGATGTAAAATTAAAGTTCAGTTGTTAGATTTGTAAATACCCACGAAATAAGTAGTATTATGTAAATGCCCCCATATTTTTTAAAGTTTCCTTACAGTCTAAAGTTTTGCTGCTTATGGCTCTTGAGCATCTGTTGCCTTATCCGGAATCGTCCTCTATCAAGCCCTCTAGAATGCACTAGCGACAGGAATTTTACACCACACAATTCTAATGTATTTGTTTACATAATACATAAGAATTGTGTGCTAGGTATGTAAATTTCTCTTAAAGATTAAATGCAGCCCTACACTCTCTTATTCTTTCCTCAAATTTTAAATATGCTATTAGATGTTTTATTTCTTCTACTTGCAGGAGACAGGTTGGTGCACGTGCTTTCACACTTCAATTTTCATATTTGCATACATAGCACTTCAGTGCTTTAAAAGCATACATTAGATTTGAGGTGGGTAGCTATAAATTGGTAAATACATGAAAATTTTGTGTTATGTAAATGCCCCTTTCTCAACATTATTTAAAGCTTGCTTCTTTTTCTGTGAATTGAATGCAGCAATGGCTCCCTCTTACTCTTCGCAGCCCGCTCCTCTTGTCCTCTGGTTGAGTTGCTCCTCTATCGCTTATGGAGCTTCTGAAGAAATTGGCCCTTTCCGCATCCATCGCAATGGCAAGAACCTCTAGCTCAACCGTTACAGATGGAACAATGGTAAGTTTGAGCAAATGATTGAAACCTGTTTGGCTTCCATTTTGATGAATTGGGCTGCGTTTCAAACTTAGCTGCGTTTCAAACTTAATTTTTTTTATTTCAGATGCTAATATTCTGTTCTTGGAATCTCTCGTGGGGGTTTGTTGAGAAATTAGGGCGAAGAAAAATAAGACCGACACAAATCCAGAAGGACACAGAGATTTAACGAGATTCGGCAAAGATGCCTACGTCCTCGGGAGCAGAGCGGCGAGTTCCTTTCAATATTCAGAAAAGAAGTTACAGAATATAGGGATCTCTCCTGGGGTTACTAACAGGCCTATTTATAACCCCAGGAGTAAACCTTAAGTACAATACGTAATTACAACATTACCCCCGTATCGTAACCCAACCCACATAACTTCCCGATTTGGACAGATACTTTCGCTTCGCTCTGCTTCGATCCAGCATCTGTCCCTATATGGTATATGAGTCATACCATAACAAATCTCCACCTTGGCGAATATCCAGCCCCTTAGGAGAAAATATACCTGGGAGTTACACCTGGACCACTGTGGGTTGGGCCACCATGCTTCTCTAGCAACTGCAAAAATTAAACAAGTCCAAGCAATGCAAGAACTTGTTGATAGTAACTGACTTGGTCAACATATCAGTTGCATTCTCATCAGTATGAACCTTCTGCAACAGTATCTCACCAGAAGCAATCAACTTTTTGATCTTGTGATACCTGACATCAATGTGTTTGGTTCTCGCTTGGTACACCTGGTTCTTAGCCAGATAAATAGCACTCTGACTGTCACAATGCAACTAAACTCCACCTTGCTCAATGTCAGTTCCTTTATTAGCCCAGTAAGCTATAAGGCTTCTTTAGCAGCTTCAACTAATGTCATGTACTCAGCTTCAGTTGTAGATAATGTCACAATAGACTGAATTGTTAATTTCCAACATATAGACCCTCCACCAAGAGTAAACACATACCTAGTTGTAGACCTTCTGTCATCCAAATCACC
>NW_018222344.1:30369-30874 GCF_001263595.1 Phalaenopsis equestris
CTGCATAGTCTGAATCAACATACCCCACAACTGAAGGATCATTCTTCTGACTGCCAAAAATAATTCCATGTCCTACAGTACCCTTCAGATACCTGAAAATCCACTTGACTGCTTCCCAATGTCGCCTTCCAGGTTTAGCCATGTATTTGCAGACTTGACTAACAACATGAGCCAAATCAGGACGAGTACACACCATTGCATACATCAAGCAGCCAACTGCACTGGCATATGGAACCTTTGCCATGTCTTCGATTTCTGTATCTGTCTTAGGACACTGTTATGAAGAAAGCTTAAAATAATTTGCCAAAAGAGTGCTTACAAGATTTGTTTTGCTCATCTCAAACCTTTCCAGCACTTTCTCAACATAACCTCGTCGATATAAACATAATCGTCTTGAGCCTCTGTCTCGATGAATCTCCATTCTAAAAATCTTTTTCGTAGGACCCAAGTCTTTCATGTCAAATTCCTAGCTCAATAAAGCTTTCAAACCACAGACAGACATCAT
>NW_018222344.1:30884-32630 GCF_001263595.1 Phalaenopsis equestris
TCATATGCTTTGCAGAAATCAGTATATCATCAACATACAGTAACAAAAAAATAATATAACCATCATCAAGGCTCTTCACATAAACACAACAATCATACCCACATCTCTTATAGCCAATCTGAATCATGTAGGAGTCAAACTGCTTGTACCATTGTCTTGGAGACTGTTTCAACCCATACAGCAATTTCTTTAACCTGCAAATCAGATGCTCTTGTCCAGGTTGAGTGAACCCTTATGGCTACTCCATGTAAATCTGCTCCTCTAGATCACCATGCAAGAAAGCAGTTTTAACATCCATCTGCTCCAAATGCAAATCCCAAATAGCTACTAATGTGCAAGAAAGTAGTTTTAACATCCATCTGCTTTAAAGTCAAATCCCAAATAGCTACTAATGCAAGTACTGTCTGATTAAAGTATGTTTGACCACAAGAGAAAAGATTTCATCATAATCTATCCTCTTCTGCTGTGAAAATCCCTTTGCTGCCAGTCGAGCCTTGAACTTTTCCCCTTCTTTTTTTGATACTGTTGGTTTCCTTTTGTACACCCACTTACACCCAATAGACTTCTTTTCCTCTGGAAGCTGAACTAGCTCCCACGTGCGATTTTTCTGCAAAGACTCCATCTCTTCAACCATTGCACTCATCCATTTCTCTTTCTCCTGGCTAGTGATAGCTCCTTGAAAAGTGGTTGGATCATCGCTGCTGATGAGAAGTGCACAAGAGACCAAGTCTTCATAACCCAATATGCTAGGAGGCCTTACATTGGTGTGTCTCTATCTATCTCTGGCTAGATTATAATTCTGCAGATCATCTGGAATAGAATCACCAGGTGTTGGATTTGAACTTTCACCTCTCTCAGAAGCTACTGGCTGCTGTTCTAAATCCATCTACACTGCATCTGAACTGGAATTCTTCTCTGACACATTGTCTTGATTCTGTTTTAACATAAACTGCTCATCAAAAATTGCATCTTTGCTGATCACCATCTTCTTTGAAATCGGATCCCAAAACTTGTATCTTTTTACAAATTTTTTATAGCATAGAAAGATGCACTTCTTGAATTTTGTCGCTTATTGGATTTTGCATCAAGTTTTGATTTTTCATCTTCAGGTACATGCACATAAGCATAAAATCCAAAAATCCGTAAATTAAAAACCAAAAATCCGTAAATGATCGAATTTAACTGGATTACATGTTCATGCCTCTTTTGCGACCTTGCCACCCAATGATGCTTGAGGTGATCTATTGAAGAAATCTATTAATGAGATAACATGTCATATTCACAGCCTCTGCCCAGAAACTCTTACAAATAATCATGTTCAAAACCTTATGCTTCAATCAAACACCTTCCCTTTTCAGTTAAGGACTTGTTCATCCTTTCTACCACATCACTCTGTTGTAGTGTCTTGCGCACTGAAAAATGCCTCTGAATTCCGTGCTCCTCACAGAACTCCTGAAACTGCAAATATGTGTACTCTGTGTCATTATCAAATCTCAAATACTTGATCTTTCTGCCAGTTTGGTTCTCTACCTCAGCTTTCCAAAACTTGAATTTAGAGAATACTTCATATTTTTGTTTCAAGAAATACACCCAAACTTTCTTGGAGAAATCATCAATAAATGTAATGAAATACTGAGATCCTTCCAATGACAACTCCCTAGTAGGGCCCCATACATCAGAATGCACATAATCAAGAATCCCTTCAATTTTGGGCTTTCCAGTCATAAAACTGACTTTAGTCTGTTT
>NW_018222344.1:32710-37132 GCF_001263595.1 Phalaenopsis equestris
AGATGACTCAGACGCATATGTCATACTGTTGCATTTTCATCGTATGATTCAATAGAGTGAACTCCACCTACAGTTGTACTCTTCAATAGTTTATATATATTACCTGCAGTCAACTTTCATTTCATCACAGTCAGTGCACCCTTAACAATTCTGATGATTTACCTATCCTCATCTGCCTTAGGAATAAAATCATTTCTGTGTAGAGTGCCCATGAAAATCAAATTCTTCTTCAGATCTGGAATATGTCTGACATCACATAACATTCTAACTATGTCATCATACATATGATTATGACTTCTCTAATACCAACAATATTGTAACATCTATCATCTCCCAAATAGACTGAGTCAGAATTAGTTAACATGTATGAAGTAAGCCATTCCTTGTTAGGTGTTATGTAAAAAGAACATCCTGAATCAAGAATCCATGCATCCGTGATCTGAGTTGATGAAACTGAGAGCATATTGTCATCACTGCAATCTGAATTTTCACTCTGCACCACATTTACAGACTTCGATGAAGTATCACTTTTTTCTCCAATCTGCTTCTTCAGCTTTTGACAATCTCTCTTCATATGATTTGACTCCTTGCAATTGTAGCAATAAATTATATTTTTGCCTCTAGACTTTGATCTGAAATTTCACCTTCCAGAACCCTCATTCTCTTTCTTCCTTCCACGATCCTGCTTACCCTTAACATATAAATTGTCACCGTGAGAGCTTTTCATTGCATTCTGCTTCCGCTGGTTGTGAGCCAACAATGCTGCGGTAATCTCATCAATTTTGATAGTTTCTTTCTTATATGTCAGAGTAGTCACCAAATGCTCATAAAAAGAAGACAATGAACACAACAGAATCATTGCTTGGTCTTCATCCTCAATACTCACATCAAGTCGTGTCAGATCTGTGATTATTTGATTGAAGACGTTACCTTCTTGGATCTTCATCCCATAAAGCTTTTGCTTTAGATACAACTTGTTCGTCAGAGATTTTTCCATAAACTAAGTTTCTAATTTCTTCCAAACTTCTCCTGGAGATTTCAGATTCATCACGTGATACATAACTTCATCTGTCAGGCTTAGGCGTATAGTTGCTGCCGCTCGTTGTTGCAATTTTTCCTAATCTTCATCATCCATGGTATCTGGTTTCGTTGCCCGCAAAGCTTTCAAGATTCCATGTTGTGCCAACAGATCTTTTACCCTCGTTTGCCACAATCTGAAGTTACCAGTTCCATCGAACTTCACCACCTCGAATTTCACACCAGAAATTGTCATCTGAAAATTAAAC
The DNA here is from genome assembly GCF_001263595.1 of Phalaenopsis equestris. Lineage (NCBI taxonomy): Eukaryota > Viridiplantae > Streptophyta > Magnoliopsida > Asparagales > Orchidaceae > Phalaenopsis > Phalaenopsis equestris. The sequence continues at coordinate 33,997 of NW_018222344.1, forward strand.
CTGCAACGAAACTTTTCTGGGAAAAATTCCTCTGTAAATCCTTGCTTAAAACCTTTTTCTAAAAAAAAAAAATTAAAATATGTTCTTAATTAAGCTTCCTTAATCAAGACCGTCTTAATTAAAATATTTACTTTAATTAACAAATTTCAAAAAAAAACTTTCCTTCTTCCCGCAAAGGAATAAATCATTTTCCGCAGCCTCCAGCGAAAAAAATTTTAATTTAGTTTCCTTAATTAAATATTTTCTTTAAATCAATCTTAATTAAAAATAGATTTTCCTTTATTAAGTCGAATTCAAAAAATTTCCTTCTCTGTTGGAGCAAATATTTCCCGCACTGTGTTTGATGGAATTTCTGAAAAGAATGATTCCCTTCCTTCCCAGATCTTCACATGCAGCGCCGAAACCTCCGCAGTTGTTCGCTTTCGCCGAAACCTCCTCTGCAAGCCTCTGTTCGAAACCCTCGAACAAATCCTTCTCTTTCGATCGCATGGAAGGAAGCCTTGAACCGCCGCCGAACCTCAGTCCGCCCAGCAACCTCTTCTGTCGCGCGCGACCTTGGTTGAAGGACGTCGCGACCCTCTGTCTCAAATCCAGATAGTCGCGCCTCTATCACGCGAAGCGAAACCTCAGAATCCTCGGATCTTTTGTATTGCTCGATCGCGAACAACCCGTGAACTGTTCTGCTAACACCACGAAGCCCTCTGAGAAACTGTCGCGCTGAGATTGCTCTTCTGCCCTAGCCGAAAAATCCTCGGCCAAAATCTTCGTCGCCAAAAAAATGTCTTCCGTGCCCTTGAACCAGACTCTGATACCACTGTTGAAAAATTAGGGTAAAGAAAAACAAGAACGACACAAATCCAGAAGAATACAAAGAGATTTAACGAGGTTCGGCAAAGATGCCTACGTCCTCGGGAGCAGAGCGGCGAGTTCCTTCCAATATTCAGAAAAGGGTTACAGAATAGAGGATACCTCCTGGGGTTACTAACAGTTATAACCCCAGGAGTAAACCTTAAGTACAATACGTAATTACAGCATTACCCCTGTATCGTACCGCGAGGCTTTGCCCCCGCACACCCAACCCACATAACTTCCCGATTTGGGGACAGATTCTTCCGCTCAGCTCCGCTCAGCTTCGATCCAGCATCTGTCCCTATACGGTATATGAGTCATACCGTAACAGGTTTGGCTTCTCCTATTCAAATACATAGGAATTGGGTGGCACCTAATACATGTTAATGTTTGATATAAGATGAACTTGTCAAATTCTTATGTATGTACCTAAAACATTTTAATTCCATTAATTTAGCATATTTTTCTACTCTCACTCATTCTTATTCATGTTTGATAAAGATGAACTTGGGAATGAAAGATTTGGGTGTTATAATTGTAAAAAATAAACATTAGGTGCTAGTTGTGCAAATACATAAGAATTGGGTAGGAGTATGTATATAAAACATTTTAATTCCAATAATTTTGCATACTTTTCCTGTTTCAGTTAATCTTATTCATGTTTGATATATGATGCAGTTGGGACATGCTGTTGGGGTTTGGGTAAAATTAATTCCCATTAATTTTGCTGGTTTTATTCTCTTTCTTCCTGAATCCTGAATTCTTGTTGGTTGTTAGCCATCTTCGTATATAACCTAAAAATGAAAAAAAAACTATGTATATCTATATCTATTTGTATTTGTGTGTATACTTTTAAATATGCTTCATCTTCACTAACAACCATTCTTTGGCTCACAAGTAAATGAGCTGCATACTTTTTGTTTACACCCCTAGATAGACACAATATATTAGATACAACAACAACAACAACAACAACAAAGCCTTGATCCCACTACTTAGAGTCGGCTACATGAATCCTTTTTCTCCTTTGCGTCCTATTTAGTGTCATATTTTCATTTAGTTATAATAAATTAAGATCATTTTTTATACAATAAGCCCAAGTCTTCCTAGATCTACCTCTACCTTTCTTAACACAATATATTGGATAAACCGAAAAAAAAATTGTTTGCCAATTTGAATGAATGAAATCATCAAATAAGGCACATTTTTCTCATGGGGCATTTTACATACATATAGCATACAATTCAAATGTGTTCACATATCTCACACCTAAACTGTCATATTTACACACATCAAAAATAACACTTTTCATTTTTTTTTTATATTGAAGTACATATTTTTATGGACAAGTTTAAAACACCATTATGTGTATATATGAAAGTTCAGGTGTGAGATGTAAATTCATAAGAATTATGTGGTAGGTATGTAAATTTTTCTACTCATTTTTACAAAATCTGTAGTATAGAGATCCTCCTTTCTTCCTATGTTAGTTTTTTTCAAAATTAAATCCAATGATAGGTTGACATTGCGCTACCAGAAGATTTGCCTCTCAAAGAAGCTCATTCTGTTTTAATCATGCTGCCCAACAGCTAAAGCTTCATTCTTAATTAAAAAAACTATGTTTGGGCCCAAAGCACGAAAGTGCATCTTTGTCACTGGTCATGGTCCCATGGAGTCGTAGCCATCATTGGAAACAAAGTCCTCGTAGTGGGAAACAAAGGTTTGATGTTTGATTCTTATAATTTGTAAAACCAATGAATAAATACATAATTTATTTTTAGGGTTCTTATTTTATTAATTTTTTGGTAAAATAATATTCATTTTTTTTATTATGGAAAATTGTCTTTAATTTGCTGTTGTAACTTTGTTTTAGTTAATCAATTTTTTTTAGTTAATAAATAACTTGAGCTTTTGTCTCAAATTTGTTCTTGAGAAATTTAACATAAAATTCTTATTTTATATTACAAAATTAAATATTATTTTAATAATTTTATAATCTAACGAGCTAATTTCGAGTCGAACACGACAATAAATATATTATTCCAGCCAAACACGAACACACTATTCACAAATCATTTCGAACACGGAGCCGATTTCGAACACGAGCCAATATTGAACTCGTTTACAGCCCTAGAAGTGAATTAGGCTTTTTGAAAGCCTTAATTAAATTTTAAGCTAGGGCAATTTCATATGACAATAGCAAGTATTGAGATGAGTAGGCCTAAAAGATGTTACATATAACTTTGTCATCTTATAATGCAACTACAATTGCAACATTTAAAATGAA
>NW_018222345.1:0-367 GCF_001263595.1 Phalaenopsis equestris
CAAAATCAATAATTTCGTCAAAAGACACAGGATAAATTAGAAATACTATACAATTTACTATCCCAGAGCAAACGGATTGGCTGAAGCCTTCAGCAAAACATTGGTATAGATTTTAAAGAAAATACTGGATGAAAAAAAAGGACATTGGCACAACAAATTGTTAGAAGCTTTGTGGGCCTATTGGACGACATTCATGAATCCCACTCAGTGTAAACCCTACATGCTCGTGTACTGGTCCGAGGCCGTACTACTACTAGAAATTCAGATGCCGTCTCTCAGAGTCGCTGTTGCCAACCAACTAAAAACAGAAGAAAGTGCAAAGCTCAGGCTTCAGGAACTAGAGAGTCTGGAAGGAAAACAAATTGAA
>NW_018222346.1:0-723 GCF_001263595.1 Phalaenopsis equestris
AAGGAGGATTTTAATGCAATTAGTAGAATTTGTTTTTATGATCAAAGGACCCATGTGGAAATAAGAAAAAATTCTGATGGCCCAGTAGATAGCTATGAATTCTGCCTCCAGAGCATCCATTGCCACAGCAGGAGCAGTGAAATATAGAATGGGAGAACCATGAGAGTTCTTGAAGATTCACCCAATACCAACACAACCATTTGAGAAGCTGTCATCAGGGTTGACCTTCAACCCTCTAAAGGATTAGTTTGAAAGACTGAAAAAGAAGAGTATTGTTTCCTGGAGTCCAGTGCTTTATAACATTAGGGAAGTGATGAAACTTGATCAATTTCTGAAAATAAGAGATACAATTAATAATCACAGATTTTGACCCTGAAAACTTCTCATCAAATTTTCTGTGGTTTCTATACATCCATATGAACCAAGCCACAATACATGGTATCACCCAAAGGTTGTTGTTATGCCAATCTTCCTAGCTAGTAGAGAATTTAAGCTAGCTTACATTCTGACTATTAATATTTAGGAGCTTGATTAAACCTGACCAAATTTCTTGTGAGAGGGCACGTGAGAATAGGTGATCCAAGGTTTCTTCAGCAGCACAGCAAAGTGGGCAGATTGAAGGTCCTCTCAGCCCTTTCATCTTTAAAATATCATCTGTAGGCAGTAAAGAATGCTAGAGTCTTCAGCGGAAAAAGGACATAGAGGGAGTTAGGAATTTACCCC
>NW_018222347.1:0-720 GCF_001263595.1 Phalaenopsis equestris
GAAAGGTAGAACTGATTCAAGAATGAGAATCAAAACGTAGGTCAATTCTCAAACGAAGGTGTCAGAACATAGGGTCCGACCTCAAATGTGAAGAATCAGAAAGGTATAACTGATTCAAGAATGAGAATCGAAATGTAAGTCTCAACCCGAAGATGAGGGAATTGAAATTTAGGTATCAATTCAAAGATATGAGAATCATGATTTAGGTACTGGATTTAGGTACTGATTTTGAAGATGTGATTTGAATTTTACAAAGAGCTTGTGATGTTGAATTTGAGGTAGTGTGTCATGTGGAAATGTTGATTTTGAAGAAGACTTTAAAATTTTGTAGAGTTTTGTGCAGAATGTGAAATTCTGCGAGGGTGTGTAGAGAGTTAGTGTTGATAACGATGGTTGTGCTTCGCGCACAAAGAGTAGGAAACTCTGAAAATGGAAATATACACTCAACAAGTTTGTTTTATTTTCTTGTTATTTTTGTCACAATTGATTTTTCAAAAATGTGTTGTTTTTAAGTTTTAATTTTAATTGGTTGATTTTCAAGAGAAATTTGTTTTGTTATTTATTTATTACAATTATCTTTTATTTGTGTATTATTTATTGTTAAAAATTTGTCATTTCGTTCTTTTTTCATTGGATTTTGAACCATAGCATTGTTCACCGCTAAAAGGAATCTGACAAAAAGGCGCAACACGAGAGAAATTTCCATTAATCTGCTTCAAT
>NW_018222348.1:0-16811 GCF_001263595.1 Phalaenopsis equestris
AACCCACAAACATAAAAATGGACCAAACCAAAAAAACAAATGAAGTCTCCAACTCATCTCCAATAAGAAGAAGCTTGACCAAAAGAAGCACTATAGCAGAAGAACAGCTCCAGCAAACCCCAATAAAATCAACAGAAAAATAAAAATGAACAGAAAAAAAATATGTAAATCAATAAAAAACCAGCCAGACATAGTGCAAGCTTATTGCATTACAAAAATAGAATTCAATAGTTCTAATAAAAAATATTATAAAATGAGCTCAGCCAATTCAATCATTACAATATTAAATTAGAGAAATTTATGAAGTCACCAGCAAATCCTTCAATAATTATAATAAATAGTATTTCAGCATCGATAATTATAGGATAAATAGGATAAATGAGAATTAAGAAGTTCTTTAATCATTATAATATTTTAACACGGATAATCTCTTAAACTTATTTGTAAAGCACCCTCGAAAAATATTCAATAGTTGTAATAAAAAGAAATGGAGAAATTGGATCACTTTAAAGAAAATTTTAAAATCCCAATATTTTGAACTCATTTTTTAATTAATCTAAAGAAAAAATCTTCAAATAATAAATAATAAATAATATTATACGAGAAAGTTCTATTTAAGCAATCATAAGCCTTAAAATTATTCAACTTAAGAATAATATTATGCTCATGAGTATTTGATTGGAGATTTGGAATTAATTCTTCATATTATATATATATCCCATATAACTCTACCATTAATTAATACTTGAAGATGAGCTTAGGAAGAAAAATACTTAGCCTACGAGGCTAAATTGTACATATAATTCTATTGAACGCACAACATAAGAAAAAAATAACAAACCATTCCAATAATTCTAGATTTGATGCTTTAAGAACTAGAGCTATGGAAGTAACAATAATAAAGTTTATGGATAGCCTTGCACTTGAAGAAATCCCAAAAAGCATTTATAGCATTCTCCTCAATCACATGCTAATATTTTATTAAAAAAAAGATTTGAAACCCAGCTCACCCTCCCCAAAAGAAATATTAAGTCGGACAATGGAAGCGATACACCAGAAAGAGCGGAGAAGAAAGAAAAAAGGAACTCTGGTATATCGAGTTTGTTATCTGGGCGCTTGGTTCCAGACTCCAGACGCAGTATTTGTTATGAGATACATATAGAAATAAAATAGGAGAACGATCTTCGACGAAGCGAAAAATAAAACGAGAAAATTCACACCAGAAAACGGTATCACAACGGAACACACAGGTTTATGTGGTTCGGCAAATTGTCTACGTCTACGTAGTTGCAGAGAATTTTACTACTTAAGAAATTTACACCATTCGATCGTCTCGACTTGCAAGAGGAATCTCTCACTTCGTTGCTCTCTTTTCTTCTCTCTCTACACCGAGATACACCGAAGAAACTCTGCACTGAGATAAACCGAAGAAGATAAACTTACAAGAGAAATAAACTCAATTTCTCTTCTACCACAAGTCACTAAGAAGAAGTCAAGGGAGAACAATCTTCTTATTTTTCTTTCTTCTTCCTTCAACGCAAGGAACTGCTTCTTGCACTTTTCTTCCTCTATCCCGAGGAAACTCGAAGAAGAAGACAAAAGGTTGTGTCTTTCCTTATTCTAAAAGAGAGCCACTCCGTTTTAACGTGAAATCGGGCGCGGGAGCAGTTGAGCGAGGCGAAGCGAAGCTTCGCTTCGCAGAAACAGGAATATTGGAGGCGGGAGCGGTTGGCGCGACATTTCACGACAGAGGAGCGAGGACGCGACCTTTCGCAGGAGTTGGGAGCGGGATCGAGAGGCGGGACGGGATTGGGCTCCACACCAACAGTATTTTCTCCTCCCTAAAACCGTGTACTTATCCATATCCATTAAAGTATTATAAATTTCTTCGGAAGAGGGCAGAGAAGAACAAAGTCAATATTAGCATTACTAATAATAACATTAATCCACCTTGGATGTTTAATTTGAGTACTATTATTAGTACCACGAGAATTTGAATCCAACTTTTTGTTTCTAGCAGGATTCTTTCACATGTTGAAATTCCAGTAAAATATTTTTGATTTTCTGAGATTTCCCCTTACCTCACAACTAAACATTCTTCATGTTTACACGCAAAGTACTCTTATCTTTTGTATCACTGTCAAAAACAGTGCTGATTACTATTCAATAGTCAAATCTATATTTTTCATGCACATTTAAAGTTCTATGTGTGTAAATAAGTAATTTTATTTCATAATCTCGGAGTTTCAGATAAGCATTTCCTAAAATATTTCTTTTTTTCAGGGGGTATATGTTAGAATAGTTTGAAAAAAACTTAGTCGTGATTTTAGAATAAACCAACATCCAACATTCCGTTATGTTGAATTTATCGGCGTTCTGATTTTTCTTCTCGCATTTCGTCACTAAATCCGATCGTGAGGCGAAGGCGGTGTTCCCTGCAGCCTCAACTTACGTTAAATATGATTTTTTAAATCCAGTAAAACCAAATCAGTGAGTCGGAGATGAACTCGCAAGTGACGAAAAAAGAAATTCTTAAATCCACCTCACAATTAGATTTACTAAATTCGAATTTAAGTCCTAAAAAAAGAAAACATGGGTAGAATAGGCGGAACTAACAAAAAAATCAATCTAAGTGAGCATTGGAATTAATTTTCATTTTTTCTAATGTTTTGCTGGATTTACTTTAGATTCATGATTAAATCCTTTATAAATTAAGCTATCAAAGACCGACATAACGTAATTACGGGTTGCAGCGAAACACACCTTTTGTATAGTACTGGCTTCTGAAAGGCAAAATGAAGACAAAAAAGTTCTCTAACTGGACCAACAAAAATTAATTTGTACCAATTATGCTACTCAGACAGCCTAATCTATGGTTTGTTGGCAAAGACTTTTGTCTTATAAGGCTAAAATTAAAAAACAAGACGATGTGCTTCGAATATTCATGGATATATATATTAAACTGTGATGTGCATGGTGATGTAACAACTAAGCCTTGACTTCTATCCAAATGCACTTTCCGGTTTCTGCTGAAATTGTCACATGTCAAATGCGGCTTTTCACACTTAAAAGAGTACAATTATTGGAGCAATAACTCAAGCAGATTCATTGATTTTTTATCAGTCTTATTTTATTGTGTGCTTGAAAGCTGCCACCAGACGTTCTGTTGAATTCTAATTTATCTTTTGTGAGTAAACTCTGCCTTTTATTCATCTTTCGATCTCCGGGCCTAATTATACAATTATGAAAAGGAATGAATGCTTATAGTGATCATCCTAAATGCAAGTAATACGCTAATTTAATATCAGATTTGCTTTACAATTTAAGTGATACACAATGGCTATCAATCGGTAGACGCATTGGCTTCGCTCGACCGAGGTGGTCGCTCGTACGCAGGTCGCTCCCATTGAGGGAAAATGGTCGGTCGACTAGTTTTGATAGCCTTATTTTATGAGAAGCTCAGGTTGCTGGGACACGTTTATGGGATTCGTTAACATCAAATGTCGGTCGACTCAACCGAGCAGGTCGATCACCAGATCGGCTAGTTTAGATTATGGTCTTTGGTTCAAGACTTCAATTGTCCTGTCATCATCCTCAGCCGCTCGAACCCTTTGAGATTCGTGTTGGCAATTTTGCTGCGTACAACATCGCATTAAAAGTTTTTAAAAATTTTATTGAATATATTAATATAATTATTTTATTGTGGCATTTACATCATCCACACACACACACACACACACCCACACACACACACACACACAAACCACATAACTCATATATACATAAATGGTGTGCTCGAAGCTGACACTTTGGGATCATTTTTTTTTTAGCCATTGTGCTACGCAACACTATATCACTTTGTACACAAAATATGTCAGCATGAATCTCAAAACATATGGGTGGCTCAGGGCGGCTCAGGATGAAGATAGAAGATGCGAGCGATCAAATGTTGTTTTGGAAGATCATTTTTGGATGAGTACGACGAAGGAAGCACCTTACCTGAACAATCGACAGAAGGTGCCAGAAGAAACTCCTGTAGGGCAGTAATCAGCCTTTAGGACGATCAACGGGAGCACTCTTTCAAAAGTTTGCCAAACGATCGACAACCGTCATCGATCAAATCGACCCCCAGTCTATTATATATGAATAACTCTGTAATCATCAAAAATACATCCTTAAAAGTTAATAATGAGGGGGCAAATATATACTTTTATAATATTGGGACCTAGGCCTATAAATAGGAGTCCATATTATGAATAAAACACAATTTTTATGTATGTCTCTCTCTCTCTCCCATAACCACTTCCTACAAGAATGTTTCATTTTTTGGGTGTGTTTTCCGAATATTTGTGAATCTAATATCTTTTAAGGTATGGTGAGTGTGGAAATATGTCGCCAACAAGAAGAAGAGTCCAACAACAACAACAGGAAAAGTCTAGTTAGAGGAAGGAAGGAGAAACAACATGCACCCGGAAGTTTATGAAGGAATTTGTTCAATAAGGCCTACAAGAATTGATAACTCAGATCACCGACCAGATGTTATGATAGTTCGTAGAAGTCTTTAAGGCGCACGAGAAGGAATACTCAACCCCCCAACCCCACCCCACCCCCTTAAGGGGAACCTCCAACCAACAATGGGAGGAGGGTGATCCACCTGTAGAAAAAGCCTGACGAAAGTCTATACCAAGGCATCGCTGGATCCGCCCCCATGGAGGAGAGGAACCGACCGGTGCAGACCAAGGTATAGAGGCAGCCGGAGAACTTTTTCTCCCTACAGGTCTCTAGATTTAAACCCTCTGAGAAGTTTAAGATGTTGGTCTTAGAGATCTATAAAGGACGATCGTATCCAAACGATCTCCTCGTGTCGTTTGAATCGATCATATGCCTGTTGAAAGTTTTTTATGTCCTCAAGTATAAAATTTTCTTCACGACGCTAAGATCAATCGTATTAAGGTGGTTCGATGGATTGCACTTAAAGGTAATCACCTATTTTGCGAAGTTCAGAAGACTTTTTCTATCGCAGTTCACCAGTGCCTTAAGGCCTAAGAAAAGTGCCCAATCTCTGTGGCAGTTGAAGCAGGGGGCCAACGAGAGCCTACAGTCGTTACCGACATGCTTCCAGAGCGAAACGTTAGATGTTAAAGTCTTGAAGCCCAACTTGGCCCAGGTCGTGCTGACTTGAAGCCCGGTGTTAGATGTCTGCCACAATGCCTAGGCGTTAGACACGGCCTTGCAACATTCTAGTGAAGTTCACTAACTCCACTTAAAATTATCTTTTAGGAGGTTTCCTGCTTAAAACATAAAAAGTTATGTAATTTATGAAAATAAACAAGTAATAAAACAAGTATTCATGCAAATTTTTTAAGTATTTTTCTCACTTAATATTTTAACATAAAGTGTGAGTTATCAATATAGATTAGTATAACATAAGGATTTGGAGGAAACCCACTTAAGAACTTCATGAATAAATTGATCTTTGATAGAAATAGAATAAAATAGGGTAAGAAAGAGCTTCATTTAATTCAAGTTCTATCTGTAGCATTCACATCAAAATTATGATAATCATTCTCATTTAAAGAAAAAAAGAATCATTTCTGGCAAAAATTGGCTCCATAAGCAAAGAAATAAGGTTTTATGTTTCTAGTAGATATATAAGATGTAAATTGAGGGAGTGATGCCTAAACTTTAAAATTACCTTCTCTATAGAAGTCTCTCACATGTGTGAGCTTATATTATTTTGGGTGTATGAAAATATTTAGGTAAGTGTACCTATGGGGTTTTCTTTGGAGTTAATGGTGATGTCAGATGGATCACATGATCTAACTTAGCATTAATATTTGTGAAAGAGTAAGAAGAAAAAAGTGCAAAGTTGTGGAGGTAGGAGCTTTTATATTGAATAAAAGAAAATAGAGGTTAAAGAGTGAGATGAATTTAAGGGCGTAAATTAAGGATTCACTAAGAAGCAGGAGAAGAGGAGATACAATTTCGAGGGCTAGGAGGGAAGAATCACTCCTCAAATTATCATTCCACTAGTTCCTTTATCACTATTGATCATACTCAATTTATCATCATGAACAGAATGTATAATGTTATGGAAGAGATTAATTTTTCTCACAATCCAACTCTTGAGAGAACTATCAACCTTCAAAGTTAATGATAACATCAAATAGGGGAGATGTAGATGATATACCCTATCATTAGTGAGCATGGATTTGGATATAGTGAGGATGTCAGTAGCAAAAAGAATATTAGTTTTACTCATAATTTTGAAAATTCAGTCTAAGAAATATATAAATGAAACAATCGATGTTAAAGCCAAATCATACTAAAGTATCCCCATTACGTTTGAAGTTGTCACTAATGAAAAAATTGTTGCTTATCGAAAATCCAAATGCTCTAATCTACCAAGCATAAGAAAACAAAAGTCATAATACTATCCATTAAATAAAAAGATGGACAATCTTTATACATTTAATCTTCAGTAATAATTGATTGAAAAATTAGTGATATCATTCGTCGACATATCACAAAAGTGAAAAATTACTCCAAACATCCTTAGCATAGGTACTAGAAATAAAAATATGCTCCAAATTTTCTTCCGCTTGTTTACAAAGAATACATCGAGAAGGAAGACGTAAACTTTTTAATTTAAGAATATCATCAGTAGGTAAGATGCGATGAAAAAGCCTCCAAATGAAAAATGACTGAGAATGCTTAATAAAAGAATTTCAAGCCCAAGATAAATCAAAACCATTGGACTAAGATAATGATTTAGCAAAAGTTTTAGAAATATTTCACTTTTTGTGATATGTCGATGAATGATGTCACTAATTTTTCCATCAATGGTTTCTTTAACTTTTGGAGATATGTTTGTGAGAATATTCTTTTACCTCTATTCCTATAATTGTTTGTTGGTACCTTTGGTTTGCTAGGAATAAATTTAAACATAATGACAATTTGATTACTACTCATTCATGCTTTATCTTCATTACTAATTTTATTTATATTACTTCGTTTTGGTAATTTTAAAAAATCTTTGGGTTTGAAATTAAGAAACATCTTTGCTAAAAGTGATATAGATATTCCTTCTTATTGTAAGTCTGTTACTAATTTAATTCGTTGGAATAAACTTTTGCGCGGCCTTCTTAAAATTAATATTGATGGAAATTGGAATAATTTTTTTGCTGGACTTAGTGAAGTGTGTCGTAATTTTGAAGGAAAATGTATTTTCTGATTTTCTGCTCCTACTATTGTTGTATTTCCTATTTGTTCTGAAGTTGAAGTTGTTATAGTTGCATTAACTTTAGCTGTCAATTGCGGTTGGCATTTGATTGATATTGAGATAGATTCTTTGGAACTATTGTACTAAGAAGAAAACGTATCCTTGGAGTCTTACTATTCAAATAAAAAAAAATATTTGTTCTCCTTAAGATTGTGCAGGTTAATTGGCTATTTACATATCGTGATGGAAACCACTTCTAAGCTTGGATTGGAGAAACACAACTTCAAATTCCGGTTCGAGTACCTCATGAGCTTTCTATTCTTATTCATGGAGATTATTTAAAAATTACTTATATTTGACGTCATAATATTTTTTAGATTTTTTTTGTGCGAGTTGTACTTAGTGACTGACGGTTTCTTTTTTTCGTGAAACTTTCAGTCATAAATTATATAATCAATTCTTTATTGGAATAAAATTTCCTACGGGATTCATAAAAAAAAATCTTCATTAATAAAATAATAGGTTATGAAATGTTTAATTTTTCATTATTTCATTATATATATATTAACTTTATAGATATTGGTAAGAATTAGAATATTTAAAGTAATAGTTCAAATAGACCAAATTTGGCTTTCAATTTTAAAACATTTAACGAGAAAATAAATGATACAAATTACAATGGCATGCTAAATAGAAATTTACGATATAAATAAATGCTCGAACTAAAGCCGTTTTCCCAGGGCCATCTTTCAAAGTACTTAATTGCTTCTAATTAACTTCAGTTATCACGTCCATTAAGCTTCATTAGCATCGGTTCTTTTTTAAATTTAATTTCACTTCATTTATTAATTTAATTTCACTTTATAGGAATCCTTTCTATGAAAGGACTCCTCCAAAAATAGGCGTATGCTGCTTTATGTAGCGTACACACGGTATTCTTTAGTAAAAGGCGAAAGAATAGTTCGCTTTGTGTACACCACGCAGCTGCGTGCTTTGCTCGAATGGTAGGAAAATGATTATAAAGCTTGGATTGGCTTGCTACTACAGAGAAATGACGACGTGGGACTAAAAAACAGCGGAAGGTTTCGAATGCAACCACTCTTCAAGCCCAAAAATAAAAAATAGAAATAGAAATATAACCACTTTCCTCGTGCCCTTTGATGTTATAGTTTTAGCATCATTTATCATTCCCTTCGCTTTGTTTTCACTAAAGAAATCAAATCAACTCTTAGAGTAATTGAGTCGGATAAATAGTTGGTGCGAGTAATTATATGATTTATTAGTTCATAACTAACGATGGCAATGCTTTAATAAAAATAAAAGTCAGGAATTTTTAAATGAAATTTTATAAATTGAAATCATATGACTAACTTTCTTTATTAGTAAAATAGGAATATAAAATTTGTGTGTGTTGCGTGTTGTAAAATTCTCAACAGCATGGAAATCTTATATCTTAACTCAGTAAAATTGTCCTACACACACTGATGGAGATGAGATAGGCAATCGAATTTTTTACATGGAAAAACTTTAGAAAATGAAAAAAATCATTGGATCTGACCATATCAAGGTAAACCACTATGAAATTGAAAATACATGGGCCCACTCTTCTCTTAATTTACGGAATATATAATTATGAAAATTTGTTGATTATAAATTTATAATAATATTTTGGCGACGATAATCATAATTGGAATATAAGGACTGTAGTTGGTGATTATAATAGTCGTAATTAGTTATGGTAATTGTTGGTGGTGGTCGACAGTGACATTTGATAGCTGACGATAAGCTCTTGTGACCGGCAGCAACTGTCAGGATTTCACAAGCTTTAGTAGTCTACTAACTTCTATTCTTCTTCTCCCCTTTAAGTGATGGATGAGGGCATATGTATAGTTTTTGTATAAGCTCTTGTGACCGGCAACAATCGTCAGGATTTCACAAGCTTTAGTCTGCTAATTTCTACTCTTCTTCTCTCCTTTAAGTGATGGATGAGGGCATATGTATAGTTTTTGAGATGGTTATTCTGATAACTTTAGCCAATCTTCCAAATCATATCATTGGACCGCCCACATCCATTCACTGGATCACAAATAGTTTTTTTTTTACATTTAGTTCATTGATGACATCATAATTAAATGAACCCCTACTTGTTAGATTCTTCTTGTCGAAACACTCCATTTGATTATAAACTTCATGAAATTGGGGTCAGATTATCTTGTTCATAATGCTTCACTAATCATATCCGATGATAAAAAATTATTGAAACATATCAGTGTGTATCCAATAACTCACCACAAAGTCATTAATAATTAATAAATTTGATAGCCTTTGTCAAAGATAGTGCAGATATTGACATCAATAAGAAATAGAAAGAGATAAATCAACCAAGGACAACTTTATAGAAAGCTCCATATATTAAGATGATTGTAATATAACAAAATTGGACATAAGCATAAATGAATGAACCAATGAGAGAAATTGGATTAAATAGCCAGACAAAACTTCATTTCAATTAATGAAATCTCAGGTTTCAAAGAGCTTTGTTTTAGAGTTTCATATCTAAAACCTTGAAATAAATATTTGTCTATTTTTTGGTTTAATAAAAGTAATTAGAAAAAATTATAGATTCTTAGTGAATGTTTATTCAAAATTGAGGTGATCAATTCTACTATAACAACAAATTTTGATGCATAATATTACTAGATATTTGGTTGGGCCAACCTTGTAACAAACTTATAGAATCTAAGTCAGAATAGCTAACAACAAACTAGCATCAACAATGTTATTGTTGATGGTGTGCCTTGGAGGCAAAAAGTGAATGTTGACTTAGTATGCTTCCCCCCTGCCATTAATGGTAAACATTAGTGAACTTTTTGAGCTAACAAGCAAAGCCCTTTGTTCTTTCACTATAATCTTTCTTGTATATTGGTTTATGTATAACTTTTTGAAAAAAAGTATTATAATAATTTTGACCTAAAATTAAAATACACACTCAAACTATTCATTTTGATCTTTCTTAAGGTATCTTATTATCTTAATGATATTGGAAGTAAACTATCACGGGCTCGTCAGATTTATCTAGTATGTTCATTATAATTAGGAACACTCATAATTTAGATGATCCTTATGCAGGTGCTTCTTTCAAAAACTCAATGTATTTAAAGATCTAAGAAATGTTTCAAGGTAAATTGCTTGATCAAATAAATTTTTTATGGCATATCACTACTCTTCACCAAAAAACTCTTTAAGTAAAATAATGTAATATAAATAAATACTCTTCAATTGAATATTTATTATTTATTAAACATTTGTTTTCAATTCGCGTGCTTTCTTGTAATTTTTTTGGGGTTATTGAAAATCTTTTTTTACAACTCTTTTTTTTTTTTCAGTTTAGTTGTTTCTAGTTGTAACAATTTTTGTAGTATTACTCGCCATTGTAATGGGTTTCTAGAGCATTTCTATGGCCAGGGAGCCTAGTCAAAATTGGGGGCTTGTGTTTAACTTAAAATGGTCTAAGTTTATATACAAGCTATGGTGGATTTGGTCCAATCCATGCAAAAACCTAATGTTGGGCCTAATGTTGTAATCAAGCCGGGTCAAGCTGAGTAAATCTTAGTTTGGACTTAGCTTGGTAATATTATATTAAAAGTTATTCATGTTCGGCTTGAGCTTATGTCGAGCATTCACATATGCATTCAAGATTGACTTGTTTAAAAGTTTCAATTATTGAATTTAATTTATACTTGATTTGTTTATATCAAGTGAATGAGTTCTTAAATGAGTTAATAAGAAAAAAAGCTAAAAATTAGAACAAGTATCAATTTTTCGTATTAAATTTTCAATAGATGATTCTATAAATTTAAATAATTAAGTAATTGAATAAATTTTGAATTAGCAATACTAATTTTACACAAATTAAATAAGAAACTATGTATGTTGTAAAGTATTTTTTTTAATAAAATAACATAAAGAGTACTATTAAATTAATTTATATAAATTAAAAAAATAAGAATGTATTGCATTAAATTAATTTGCATATTATCAATAACAATTTAAATTATTTAAAAATAAATAAATAATAGTTAATCAATTTTTTTAAATAATATTTCATATATAAATATCTGATATAAGTTATCACAGAGTTCAATATTGAATATTTAAAAAGTTATTTCTTAAACAACAAAGGAGTTTATTCGTGAACATAACTAAGTTGCGTCCATGTTTAGTTCACTAAAGTTACGAGCTTTTAAAAAATATGTAAACATGTTTATTTTTTAATTTAAACAAACAAAATCAAATTTGAATCAAATCGATTTAGGGTTGTTTATCAAATGCAGTGGTTCACAAACGTAATTAGAGCAAACAAAAGACCTTTTGTACATATTCTTTCATGAATAATGATATACTCCAAATTAATAATTCACACAAGAAAAAGCACTTAAAATGCGCCCATCACAAATAGCTGCATGACTAATTTGGCAAAATTTAAATAAATGAACTTATGCCATAAATGGATCCAATAAGTTAATGAATGGCTTTCATAAATTTCTCTATATAGATTATAAAAAAATCATATTTAATTAAAAAAACCACAATAAAAGACTTTACTGTTTGTTAAGATCAGTTATTCTACATTTAGATGGACAACCTAACATTTAAGAATAAAACCCTACATTTATTAAAGCACAGTGCCAAATATTCCTACATTTATTAAATCACAATGCCAAATATGGGTGTCAAAAATTGGCCCGACACGTCGACATGAATCAAACTCGATTCAAAAAGTCCGGATAAAAGTTAACCCAAATATTTTTCGAGTCAGGTTTGAGTCAGAAAATTTGAATCATTTATTATTCATGTCTGGCTCGAATTGAACCCAAAAATCTAAACATGACCTTAATAAACACAAAATTTCAGGTCGGATTTTGTTTAACATATCATACTCGAGCTTAGGTCTTAATTTTCAACTCATTTATTATTCAGATCAGGTTCAGGTTGACTCTACTTAGGCCGAATCAATTACAAATCAGACCGAAACTTTAGAACCCCAATTGATACCCCTAATGGCAAGGTAAAAAAACTCATCTTATAAACACCCACAAATATATTAAAAAATTAATATTTCAAATCAAATATTTTAAATTTGAATAATATATTTTATGTATTTTTTCAAAAATTTATATCTATTAACCAAAAAATGAGGGAAATAAAAAATTATAGGCGTTACATTTTAACATATCGTACACCTTGATATTTTACTCTTCTTAAATACAAATATCTATAAAATTAAGAACCTAATTAGGATAAACTTCTTCATTTTTTTTTTATTTTAAAAATATATTTATTTAATATTTTTTAGCATGTTTATATATTATACTTTTTTTAAAACAAATCAACTGTTTAAAAGTATAGTTTTTAAATGTTCAAAATATTCTAAAAACAATAATATTTTACATTAACAAATATCAAACATATTTTATTTTAAAATAAAATATAAAGTAACAAAATAAAAAATAAAAATGATCCCCTAAGTGTTACTCCCTATTTTACATTACAAAAACAAATACTAAATAATTTTATTGATTATAAACAAACACATGGCCTTTTACAAGGTCATATGCTCGAAAAATATTTGCATACGTAAGACGTACGCAGAGTTGAGTACGTCGGGAGGTTATTTAGAAAGTATATGGGGGTTATATTCGCATAATATCCTCATGTAACCTCTGTGTAACCTATCTTTAACCTACAAATAAGTTCTGCACTTCTGTAGTTCCGATAGGTACAGGTAAGTTACAAGAATGTTATAGGGATTATAACGTGAATGTAACCCCCTTGTACTCTTTGAATAACCTCTGAAGTAAGCAGTGTTGCGTACCTCTTACATACGTAAATATTTTCCCATATTCTCTGATAAGAACTCCATACAGCACACACCCAACTTATAATTTGACAAATCTATCCAAAAATTCAGCAAATATACCGTCTGAACTGCAATATTCATATTAATCGACTTTCCTGCTGCCCACAGATTAATCATTTATTTATTCTATCAAAATTATGGAGAACTTATTACAGGAATAAATCAGCGTGAATAGGGACGTATACATCCTTTCATTGAGACATTATAACAGGGACCTGACCATAATCAACTCTCACATAAATCGTAACTTATAACAGGGACGTATGCATAATTAACAGGGACGTATGCATCTAATCGCAAAAGTTTAAAAAAAAATTTAAAAAAAAAGAAGGATCAAAACGTAACTTATAACTTTATATAATTAACCTGCTGTAAGAACCCTGGCTGTGTTTGTAATTTAACTTAATCTGTTGTTCCCTTGCTTGCCTTGTAGGTGTTGATGAGCTGCATCTGCACATCTTGGGAAACTGCTGAGTGCTCCAGGTATTCCATGGTGAATTCCCCTTTCCCCTGTAAATATTTAAAACAAAAACATCAGAGAATGATGATCCAAATCTTGTAAATGTTTTTATTCATTAAAGCTACCGTTTGGCTGCCGGGAAAAAAGTAATGGTCAGAAGACTTTGAAATATGGGAATAACTTGGAACTCCCAAAAGTCTTAGGGCTGTTTGGCAGCAGTTTTAGTAAACCTTGTGAATCCAGACTAATTAAATCCTAGCAGGATTTAGTAAATTTAAGAAAAAACTAAGAAGGTGAGAAGAAACTGGATTTATTAACACATGATTTAAGTTAAATACAATTTAAATCCATCACCACACAATCCCTTAATAAAAATCTCTTCTTTTTCAGTTTAGCCAAATGGAAGATTAAGAGACTGTTTTGTTTGGTCAGATGATCTCAGGTTTATCAATGGTCAGCTTTACATCTTGGAATATTGATCTCTTAAGCTTTCAGGAGTTTTATTTTTACCATTCACCCATTGTGCCATGTACATAATCTACACTTTTTCTCTATTGTCGGTGGTGATAGTAAGAGCAAGAAAAGGTATAATAGGCACCCTACTAACCCAAGAAGGCTCCAATCTATTGTGGTGCCTAATCGGTCCCAAAAATACTTGAACTCTGGCTCTTTACGGTATGTAAGTCCGCAATCAAATCCCCAAGTGGATCTTAACCCTATAATTCCAAACATTAACCCCCCTTTCACTTCCCTTCTTCAAATCTAATAATCTAATTCATCATATATCTCCCCATAACTGCTCGAAATAATAAATCAAATTCCTCGTCTTTGATCTCTCTCAATGGCAAAAAGCTTTCCAAACAATCCTCTTAGAGTTTATCCAATGGTTTGTGGCAGATTTAAATGAAATCATCCTCTAACATCAATTTCTCATTTGAGATCACTTTTGGTTTTTGTTTTTTATTTTTTGATTATTTTTTTTTTAATTTTTGTTTATGTTTTTCCTAAAAATGAAACATGTTGAGTTGCTTTTAAAAAAATTCAAAACAACTATTAAATGTTTTAAATATTCTTAAAAATAATTATAAAAATATACAAAAAAATGCACTAACTAAATATATTTTTAAAATAAAAGCAGAAATAAAAACAAAAAACCAAGAAAAAAGTAATCCCAAAAAAGCCCTTACCTTTTCAAACCCTATTAGCCCTTCATTGACATCTTGGAAATGTCAAAGTTCTTCATGTGAAATATTGCAAACATCTGGTGCAGACTAAAAAGTATTGGTCTTATCAATCTAGTTGAAACTAAAATTCATTTGGAGCATCCATGTGTTACATCTCAATAAAAGACAAAAATTGTTCCATAATGAATGTAGAAATCATAATTTGCATTCCTACCAACATAGTAGGATTTTGATCAAATGAAGATGATAGCAGAATCTATTTCTCCTCTTTTATCACCAACGTTCAATTTATCAATGAAGTCCCTTTCTATCACTTCATTTATTCAACTGCTGAAAGAAAAATTATCTGTAATGCAGGTTTTCTCGGAGGTGAATGTATCCCTTGTGGTAACTAGTGATTTCAATTACATTAAATCTTAAAGAGTTAAAAACTGGGGATTTTGTGGTTCTCCCTACTGAGCTGCTTTATTTTAATAATTACATACACCATTTTGGCCTCATGAATCTTCTGAACTCTAGCCTTTCCTTTTATTGGTTTAACAATCAATTTATAAACTCTGCTTGACTTGTCATATTCTCTTCCTCTTCTAATAGACACTCCTGCCTCCTTATTATCACTTTTCAGTGCCTGTCTAGCTTCTTTCACAATGTCAAACACAGGTTTCCCTTAACAAGATTTTCATCTCTCCATCCTGATTTTAAAAGTATTACTAAAAATTAATTGGAATTTTTATTTCGAGTAACCCTATGTTTATCTTATATAAAAATTTTTGTGCTGACCAAAATCTAAAACTGTTCCTTAAAACGAGGTGCAAATAATTGGAATACTTTTATTGTGAGTAATCCAATCTTCATCTTATATGAAAAATTTAGGATGTTAACCAAACTCTAGAAAATGTTCCTTAAAACAATGATGCAAACATATCCAGCTCCATATTTTTTCCTAAAATTTAATAAGCAAGAATTTTCTCTTTACCAAAGCTCCATCTTCTTGATCAACCTACTTTTATTAAAATCTAGAAAAAATAAAGAAAAACCTTCGTTTCCTATTAATTCTACGAGCAAATGTCTAATTCAAAGGAGCTAAAGTTAATTGGTTAGTTAAAGCTGATGATTTGCCAAAAAACTTAATAAGATTAAAGGAAAAAGGAATAAAAATTTTACTAAAAGACTATGCAAACCTTCAACCTCTCTTACAAACTCGAAATATATTGCTCTTAAAACTATCAATTACTTCACTGACCTTTATAATTAGCAAGACACCTTATGTCTAACTAGTTGCCTAGTAATGTGCAAATTTTAAATATGGGCATGTGTTTTCCTTCACTGATCAAGAAACCATTAGTACTCTTCAAAAATTTGATAAGAAGGTTGCACCAAAATTGGATGATTTCAAAAAAAAATTTTACCAAATCCAGAAATATTACTGGCAATCAAGTTGTGCCTCTTAAGGATTTTTTACATCAAAAGAAATCCCAAACGGGGCCAACCATTCTGCATTTACTCAGATATATAAGAAATTGCATACCACAAGTACTTTGAATTACAGACCAATATCCCTGTCTAATCGCTTGAAAACCATTCCTCTTCATATAATCCATCCAATCCAGAGAGTTCTTATTAAAGGAAGAGTGATCTTTAATAATGGCATTCTTGCTAAAGAAATCCATAAAAGCTTCTCCTCTTCCAAATCCACTAAGAACTTCTAGGCCAAGATTGATATCATGAAGGCATTTCATAGCATTAATCAAACCTTCATGTCGTAAAACTAATAAATCCTACGGCAAATTTTAAAATATAATAATGAATGTATATTTAATGTGGGCCTTTCTATCATTAATGGGAACATGTATAGCTATTCTATCTCCTCTATGAATGTATATTTGGTTAATTTTAATTTAGTTCAGCTTCAGCTCTCATGTATACACATGTTTGTGTGCATGTACGTGCTTGTGCTTGTGTGTGTGTGTGTGTGTCTCTCTCTCTCTCTCTCTCTCTCTCTCTATATATATATATATATATATA
>NW_018222348.1:16928-26487 GCF_001263595.1 Phalaenopsis equestris
ATATATATATATATATATATATATATATATGTAGACACACACACAAGCACAAGCATTTTCATTTCATTTTGCTTCAAATTCCTTCAATTGAAACACTAACTACAAGATAAAAACTTAAATACAGGAATTATAACTCTCAATAATGAAATAACAAGCTTCTACTCATATTTTTTTACCTGGGTCATGGACCGCAAGGAGGTTGAATAGCCAAACATATTATTTAACGGTACCTGAGACAGCAATTATGAATGGAAGTGAACTTAGACTGGATTAGCAAATAAGTGATGTAGCTTCTCAGCTTAGCAAATAACTAAGTAAGGGAACACACCACAATCCACATTTAAAAAAGAATCACATCCCTTATCAGTAAGTTAAATTAAAGGCATTTAAAAGCAAAAAAACGTAATTTTCTAGTTTTTAAACATATATAATGCGTCTAAATCAAACATCAAATGTTTTCCATATATATTAGGACTTCGATAAATTATAAGGATTTATAAAATAAGAACATTGACCACAATAATAAAATCATTAACTATAAGAATTTGTTCAAATATAAAATATTTTAGAAAAAAATTAAACCTTAATAGTAAGATTTATCTAATATAAAGCCTTATACTCTAACATAAAGGCTTAACAATAAGTTTGAGAAATGCAAGTACCGTCAATAATATGGATTTTTATGGCTCCATCAATTTAATAATTGTAACTGTAAACTCAAATAGTACATTAAAATTAACTACTTAATTCAAACAATTTAAAAGAGGCGAAGTCTCACTTACATGGGTAACAATTACCGTATCATCACCCTCCTGGTCATTTCCAACAATAATTCCTTTTCTCCTGACATTGGATATCGACATGTCAGATTTCATGTCCCCATTAGAAAGTAAAATAAATACATAAAGAACAAACCAAGCACAAAAACATGATCTAAATTTTGATGAGCTGGACAACAAAAGTACTAATACATACTTGTTAATATCACCAGTAACGGTGCCCTGAAACTCAGTTGGAAATTTCAATTCCACCTTCATAACAGGTTCCAATATGACGGGCTTTGCTGCAGCATAACACTGTCAACAAAAGTCAATTAATTCAAACTCTCATAAAGCGCCCATATCTATTGTATTTTTTAAGGGATATTTATACACATAACACGCAATTCTTATGTAATTACATGCATAACACCCAAAGTTAGATAGTTACACTCGTAACACTTTGGTGTCATACACCCATATATGAAAAGGTATATTTCACATTTCAAAAAAAGTAATTGATGGAATTTTTTATGTGATGTTAAGGGTTTGAGTGACATGCATGCAAATATGAATGTGTAGGTGTTAGATATGTAGTGGTATGCATGTAAATGCCCCCTTTTTTTATGCATAACAAATGCCTATTCATTAATAAAGCGAAATTCTGTGATATATGTGGTATATAATTCAAATTAGAAGATAGTAGAATTAGGAAAAAGGCAAACATATTCAACCTGTCTCAAAGCATAGATAGATGCTAACTTGAAAGCAAGTTCACTGGAATCAACAGCATGTGAAGCACCATCTGTCAAGACTATTCTAATATTCTCAACGGGATGCCCTATCAATGAACCCCTACAATAGAGGAAATAAAGTTTAATACATAAAAAAACTCCAAAAAAAATAATAATAATAATAATAAATCCATAAATTGTTACTTCTCTATCACTCACGAGTTGCAAGCTTCCTTGAAACCTTTCTCGATGGCTGGAATAAAGTTTGATGGGATTGCTTGCCCAATTATCATGTTATCAAATTCAAATTTTGTTGCTGCGTCTGCTGAAAGGGGCTCTATATATCTGTCATAAGAAATATAAGAATAGAGAAAAAATGTAAACATAAATATAAGTTAAACTGGTAATTTGAAATAGATATGGCTAAAGACCAGCAGTTATGATGACAATCTATGGAATTCAGAGTTTGCAGAGTCAGATTCTAGAAATTATGCTTAGATTTTTAAAAAATAACAAACATGCTTCATAAAGGCCATCAATGGCATCCATAGAATACTGCGCTTTATTCCAAGGCTATCAGGATCATAGAAAGTAAAGAAAAGTAAAAATGTACATCATTTTTTGGTGTCATTTTACATTTCTTTGTTCCAAATGTATGGTAATATTAATTTCGTTCTTTAACATGTATTAGTTAGTTGAGTATCCTTTTGTAATTTTCTAAAATTGGATCTGTTGAATGTTCGTTTCTATAAATATGCTAAATAATCTGTAAAAACACAATGCAAAAGAAATGAAATGCTTCTTGCTGCCTAAGAATTCCATGCAATCCCTATTTCTCTTGAAGAATGTGTTGATTTTAAAAGTTTGAAGTTAAGATTTAAAATTCAAATTTTGGACTTCCAATATTAGAATTCCCACATTGAATCTCTCAACCCATCATGTTTGGGTAAGCCGAACTTAGTAAAACATGAAACAAACCATCCCAGACTAGTTCTAAGCAATAACCGGTTGTCCTTGGCCTGAAATTTGAACCAAAAACATTTGTTGTCCACAGCAGGCAGCCAATAGTGAAGAATACCTTCTTGAATAGGGTGAAAGACTTCCATACCGCACTACGTTAGCGAATAGGATCTTCATCAATAGACATTTTGACGCCAAAAAAACTTGAATTCTAACTGCTTAAATACGTAATCCTAGACTTTAAAAGTTTGGATCATAATTTATAATGATCTGCAAATCTAGTTTCATGCTTAGGAAACTCCATGCATAGTGAGTTGAATATCCATTGCAACCTTTTTCATTTTTTGATAATTTCATTTGAATTAGTTCCACTTCATATTAAGAGTGTGTGTACACATAATCAAAATTGAATCTTTCTTGTTGAAAATGACATGATTTAAAATAAATTTAGTTAGATTTACTGTTGTTTTAATGAATAAACTCGTTTTTTTGTGTGTTTTTATTTCTATTGTTAGCTTAAAAACTTGTTCATATCATTTCACTTATGCGGCACTTCATGTCAGTTGCATCTTTGCAAGCCTAACATATCAATTCATCATCTCATCCATATTGCAAGGTTTCATCTTTATCATCTCAACTATTAGACTTCACAATAGGCAAGAAAAGTTAGACCCAATATTATAATAGTTAAGTGTGCATTTTAAAATTATGGAAAGTTCTGTAAACTTAAGGTGTGTTTGGGGTCGCGTTTCTTGCACGGCACGACCCTAAGCCGCACATTTTTTTTTTAAAATTTTTGTTTGAATGTCGTGTTTTGGGGGTGTTTGGGATAATTTCAGCGAAACGCGGGCCACAGGTTCGTATTGTTCGAAGTTGTGTTTTTTACTACCCTACCCTTCTCTCACCCTCGAGTCCTCTCTCACGACCGAATCTTTCTCCTCCTCTCATGACCGTGTTGGCTTCTCCCTCCCCCTTCTCATGACTAAGTTTCTCCACGGTATGGACTTCGAACTTGTCTCTGGCATTATGATCTTGCGATTGGTTCTTCTCTTGTTGGTTTTGTGGTTTTGTGATTGGTTCTTCTCCTGTGGCTTTGCGCTCTTGTGGCCTTTTCACTAGTTGGTTTTGCGTTGGTGTGGAAGTTTGAGGTTGATTATTTCAGAGTGGAAGCATGGTTAAATGCAAGAAGAATGGCTCGGTTGCAAAAATAGAGTGAAACTAGTTAGAATTTCAATTGAATTAGAGTAGGGTGATTAAAACTCTTTTAGTTGTGCCCCTTGTTTTGAATCTATTGATTTTTCTATCAATTGTCATGCCTAATAAGAACTTGGCTTGCTGTGAATTTTCCATCTCAAATGTTGTAGTTCTAGATTCTTCTAGGAGATGGGAGTTTCTCAGGCAAGCATGAAGTGAGGGAAGTTTTAAGCTCTTTAGGGAAGATGCAAAAAACTGTAAAATATTCCCACAAAATAATTGCATAAGATTCCACCTTGTAACTATATAAGCAAATATTCATGTTTTCCACTACCTTATAGGATTCCTTTTTACTCCCACAACTACCTGAGTTTTTAACCTTCTCTATAAGTGATGTATTTCACATTACCTACCAAATATGAAGTAATTAACATGTATGTTATCACATACTAGATACTTATTCAAGTTGTGTAGTTGTGGTGGTTTGTATTAGGTTGGAGTGATGGCCTAGCTACTGACATACGCAGTCTCAACTTTAAAATTAATATTATCATATTATTAAATGTTATTTTAATAGTCTTTTCTTTATTTTAATAATCATGATACTCACTCTTAAGTGGGATATATATCTTATTTTGTGTACTATTTTGAAGTGAATTTTATTGTGCAGGTATTTGAAAATGAGCGAAGGCGAACATCAATTGGACTACAGAAACCCAGAATACGAGAGGGCATCCGATTTATGAGGCAGGCCGCATGTTGCCTCGCCCCAATAACATTTAGGGACCGATGTGGTAAACATGAGACAGCGGGCTACCTCCAACAAGTGACGATTTTTTCGCTCGGCAACCCCATTTTGTTGGGGAGTATCAACACACGTACTAAGGTGAAAGATGTCATGTTGAGTAAGAAAAGTTCCTAGGGAGCTGTTTAAAAAATTTCGTACATTATCTGTTTTGAGAGTTTGGATTTTTGTGTCAAGTACCTTCTTGAATAGGGTGAAAGACTTCCATGCCGCACTACGTTAGCGAATAGAATCTTCATCAATATACATTTTGTCGCCAAAAAAACTTGAATTCTAACTGCTTAAATACGTAATCCTAGACTTTAAAAGTTTGGATCATAATTTATAATGATCTGCAAATCTAGTTTCATGCTTAGGAAACTCCATGCATAGTGAATTGAATATCCATTGCAACCTTTTTCATTTTTTGATAATTTCATTTGAATTAGTTCCACTTCATATTAAGAGTGTGTGTACACATAATCAAAATTGAATCTTTCTTGTTGAAAATGACATGATTTAAAATAAATTTAGTTAGATTTACTGTTGTTTTAATGAATTAACTCGTTTATTTGTGCGTTTTTAATTTCTATTGTTAGCTTAAGAACTTGCTCATATCATTTCACTTATGTGGCACTTCATGTCAGTTGCATCTTTGCAAGCCTAACATATCAATTCATCATCTCATGCATATTGCAAGGTTTCATCTTTATCATCTCAACTATTAGACTTCACAATAGGCAAGAAAAGTTAGACCCAATATTATAATAGTTAAGTGTGTATTTTAAAATTATGGATAGTTCTGTAAACTTAGGGTGTGTTTGGGGTCGCGTTTCTTGCACACACGACCCTAAGCCGCACAATTTTTTTTTTTTTTTGAATGTCGTGTTTTGGGGGCGTTTGGGATAATTTCAGCGAAAAGCGGGCCACAGGTTCCTATTGTTCGACGCTGCATTTTTTACTACCCTACCCTTCTTCTCTCACCCTCGAGTCCTCTCTCACGACCGAATCTTTCTCCTCCTCTCATGACCGTGTTGGCTTCTCCCTCCCCCTTCTCATGACTAAGTTTCTCCACGGTATGGACTTCGAACTTGTCTCTGGCATTATGATCTTGCAATTGGTTCTTCTCTTGTTGGTTTTGTGGTTTTGTGGTTTTGTGATTGGTTCTTCTCTTGTAGTTTTGCGCCCTTGTGGCCTTTTCGCTTGCTGGTTTTGCGTTAGTGTGGGAGTTTGAGGTTGATTATTTCAGAGTGAAAGCATGGTTAAATGCAAGAAGAGTGGCTCGATTGCAAAAATAGAGTGAAACTAGTTAGATTCTCAATTGAGTTAGGGTAGGGTGATTACAACTCCTTTAGCGGTGCCCCTTGTTTTGAATCTATTGGTTTTTCTATCAATTGTCATGCCTGATGAGAACTTGGCTTGCTGTGATTTTCCATCTCAAATGTTGTAGTTATAGATTCTTCTAGGAGATGGGAGTTTCTCAGGCAAGCATGAAGTGAGGGAAGTTTTAAGCTCTTTAGGGAAGATGCAAAAAACTGTAAAATATTCCCACAAAATAATTGCATAAGATTCCACCTTGTAACTATATAAGCAAATATTCATGTTTTCCACTACCTTATAGGATTCCTTTTTACTCCCACAACTACCTGAGTTTTTAACCTTCTCTATAAGTGATGTATTTCACATTACCTACCAAATATGAAGTAATTAACATGTATGTTATCACATACTAGATACTTATTCAAGTTGTGTAGTTGTGGTGGTTTGTATTAGGTTGGAGTGATGGCCTAGCTACTGACATACGCAGTCTCAACTTTAAAATTAATATTATCATATTATTAAATGTTATTTTAATAGTCTTTTCTTTATTTTAATAATCATGATACTCACTCTTAAGTGGGACATATATCTTATTTTGTGTACTATTTTGAAGTGAATTTTTGCTTCTCAAGTATCAAATATATTGATATATTGTCATGACAGTTCTGTTGCAAACATTATAGCACATGGGCAGAATAATCATTTGTCCAGAAACAACTGCAAAACAGTTGTTTTTTAAAAGCACAAACCAAATTGTCAATAAGTTTATCCTCAGCAGTTGTTGCGCAGCAGCTTCCTAGGGTAGTTACTTATCAGCAGCTTATTAATAAACTACAACTGCCCCAAACAAACTCTTAGTCATTAAATATATTTTCAAAATGAAACTAGCATCTTGTTAGTAAAATTCCTAGGTTATGTTTTGTCAGTTCGTAACATGCACATAACATCATGGGTAGATTTTCTAAACTTAGTCAACAAATGGATTCTCTAAAATAAAAACATCTGGTTAGTAAAACTCCTAGGGTGTATTTTGTATGCTAGTGTCATGCACATCATAAAAAGAGTATAAGTTATTATAATCCATGAAATGATTATAAATATATTGAATACTTCGCAGATAAGCGTAGGTTGTGTGCCTTGCTTAATCATCCTATTTTAATAATGTTATTAAGGATACTATTTCATCGCTCCACTCTAGTCAAACCAAGAAATACTTTATCGTCATCTTAGGTCATTTCTCCAATATTAAAGTCCCAAACAATGCCACTAATACTAGATCTCTTAAATCCTATTGCAAAATATACCGGTTATATTGAAGATATTGAATACTAGAATGGTCTAAATTAAGATTATCCACTGCATGATGCTTTTATTGTTGGTCCTGCACTAGAATCAAATCTTAAATCTAAAACTTACCCTAAAAATTTATCTGTTTGCCCTACAAATTGAGCATAAAACTTCTGAAATCGAAACTAAGTATCTCATAAATGTTAGAGCTGCAGGTTTACAAAGCCTTCTCACCTTCTAATTATCAGACAATTATTTGTTAAGAATGCTCATCTAAATGCAATTTAGTAAGAAAGCAAGTTTGTATTTGACTTTGTCATCAAATATAAAAAAAATTGGAAGAATAATTAAGAAAATGTAAAATTAAAGTTACATATTTCCATATTTTTTACTATAGACTTCCTTCAGAAAAGCTTGTGTCAAACAAAAAAAAAATTCAAACACAAGATATGGATGAATCATGTTGTTTAATAATTACACAATTTATCCAATTTTATTTTAAGAAAATAGTTCATTTTCCTAAGTAACTTGCAAGAAAAAGGCTTGCTATAATTTTTGTAGGACCCTTAACTTTCTTATTCAAAGTTCTTAATATTTCATCATAAGTTATCAATCATACTTCCCCTAGAAAGCTTAAATGTTTTACTTAATTAATCTTTCATGCATCATATTCTAATAATGTTGCATTAATTATTTATTTGAAAAAGTCATTAATACTGAAAAAAATTATATAATATGCATGGGGAAAATTGTATAGCATAATATATGTTTATTTCAATGTTTGGGATACTAGCTCCTAAAATTATGATTTAGTTTGTATTTATTGCATATACTTTCTGCATTTTACCCACAAAATATTACCTACTAGATCACCAAAATCATACTACATTTAAAGAATGTTGATACATATTACATTTATGTTGGCTTCGCCTTTTAAAATGAAGGCTAGACCTATTTTCTATGTTCAAGGATCATCTTTCAATCCCGTATGAAAGCATCATCACTTTGTCATTGGCAACCATTCGATAAAACCAAATGTCTGACAGCTATATTAAAATTTATTGGCATTGATGCATCGAGGATCCTTACAAATATGTAATTTAAGTTGTTTTTTAAAACCACTCAAAACTCCACAAAAGCTGCATTAAAGATAAATAAAGCAACGAACACTAACTTGAATCTTTATCTTAAGAAATTGTAAACCATTAAAAAACATAAATAGCAGCATCATAATGTGGAAAACATCAAGAAAAAGATTATTCATCAAGAAGACACTTTGATTACATTTAGGCCTACGCATACCCACAAACACGTCCGTATTGGCCTTGCCCACCAGTCTGTTTCTTATGCAAGTAATCAAATTCTGCCCGCTGTGTTATTGTCTCTCTAAAGTTTACACGAGGCCTTCCAGTTTGTGCGTCAACCTAGAAATCAATCGAAGAAGGTTTGGCAGAATAGTGTCAAAATACAAATCAAGGAATACTTCCATTAAGATAATAGATATAAACTGACTGCCATTTCACATGCAAGAACAATGAAGATGGGATACGCCATTATCACATCATGCCAGTAGATATAACCAAGTTATGATAGGACAGTCAACGCTTTGAAACTAATAAGTCCACAAGGTAGACAGTGAATCATCATAGCTAAGTAAGACAATTATCTCTCCATATACAATAACAAAGAGATAATAATCACTGAATAAGTAGAAAAAAATCTAGCCAAAATTTTGATGCAAGTTTGAGATCACTATGTCGTGAAGATAGTTGACCCAGCCTAGCCAAGAGTCACTCTGTCGCCAATCACAAATTGTCTCATCAAGAGATAGACTTGTGATCTCATATAACAAGAGAATTGAGATTTTTAGGCAAACGAACTCTGCATAGTAGATTAGAAAATTGCATGAATTATAATATGTAATGGTATGAAAACTGCCCACAAAAAAAGGAGAATGGGATAACCCAACTATAAGAAACCAGAGTTATCCGATTGCAAACCAATCAAGATCAGGATAGCCATCACCTTGCATTTTAAAACCGAGTTTATCTATTAAAATCTATGCCTATAAAAGAAGCTCCATCATCAAAAACACAATATATAGTATGTGTTTTCTATCATTAAGAGAGATCTATATAAATTTTAGTAGCCATACTATGAATATGTGCAAGAACTTCGAATTTTTTATCACCCAAATTAATCATGCTAGAATCAAAATAGCCTGATGGTTAACATAGAATTCCACTGCATTAGGCAAGTCTGAAACTTGGCAATAGCAAGAGAATGTAGCGATAATTAACAGGATTGATAACTACTCTAACCAATGAAGACAAGCACAAACATATGCACACGCACACAAGATATACATTCCCATATAGAGAAACCTTTCTAATCCTAAATTACATTTTTGTTATTTGATATGGCCTTCCAAATTCCAAATCACATAGACTATAATCTCCGACATTAAAATACACACACAATTGAATTCAATCAACGTTTATTCACAAGTATGTCAAAAAAAA
>NW_018222349.1:0-741 GCF_001263595.1 Phalaenopsis equestris
TCAAAAATTTTAAATTTAACATGATATTTGGTATTGTAGGTTAACTTTAGATAACTATATTTATGTTTCAAAACATATAGTAAGGTTAAGTAAAAATTTTCAATAATTAAGATTAATTTTAGAGATTAAGATATTTGGTATAAGAGAATAAGTCTATGCTTTTCTATTTTAAGCAAAGAAATTTGTATTTTTGAAATATTAAAAATCTTAGAGATTCATGTAAAAAGATAAGAATTAAACATTATGAAATTTTTAAGCTAATATAAAATTTTTAAGTGAAGTAATGTGAAATTTTTTTAACTTTAAGAGGAGGATAGCGAAGTTCAAAATCAATAAAGGCTGTCCAGATATAATAATAGTCACATAAAAAAAGAGAAAAAAAGAAAAAGAAGAAAAGAAAAGGAAAGGAAGAGAAAAAGGAAAGAAAGAAAAAAGATGCGAGGAGAAGCTTGAGGAAATGCCTAATTAAAAATTGGCTTCACTTGAATCAACTTAAGGAAGAAGACTTCACTACATTTTCTAAACTTTTATTTGAGTATTAATTTATTTACTAGTAAAGTTTCATGAAGTTCTTTTTCATATGAATATTCTAAGTGACTTCAATATGACAACTTATAGTTTTTTTCTTGAAACGAATAAAGAATCAGAAATCTTGGACTTGATTGCTAAATATTCTTATACCGTTAGTATTAACAAAGGTTGCTTGAAATTTTTCTTAAGTTATGCTATTATGTTTAGTAG
>NW_018222350.1:0-1716 GCF_001263595.1 Phalaenopsis equestris
ATAATGAAAGTCACACGAAATTAATATTTATAATTGTATGTCCTCGTGCTAATCTTACATATACAATCGATAAAAATATAAGATATATTCTCATCTTTTCAGAGAAAAATATATACCTTCAACCTAAAATCACTACTACGTATATTGTGACCATGAAATGAATAAAATGTTATAGGTTTGTATATATGTTGTTTGTCGTATTTTTTGTCTTAATGTATTATGCACACTTATAGACTCCTACAATATTATGAGATATTTTTCGCACTTTTTCAAAAATAATTTTAATTAAAAAATTATAAATAAAATCAACAAAAAAATATTTATTTATTCCTAGTCATTAATTTTGAAAATTTTACAATTCTACAACAACTAACACTTTATCTCTTTTAATATATTAAAAATACTAATGTTTTTGATATGATCATAAAATAAAAATAATTGAGTGGTAGATATGTAAATATGAAAGTTTAGGTATTAAATATATGATTACATATAAATTGCGCGGCATCTACTTAAATGCCCCAAAAATTTATTCTAAGAAATGAGAATTATATAAGATAAAGAGAAAAGCTCAAGGTTCTTTGGACATCACTCTGAAGTCTCGCATAAAGAGCATATTTGGTATAACAACCAATTCCTGGTGGCGCGGGGACTTACTGTTATTCACAACTGAAGCCATGGAATTAGGAAAGGAAATAGAAGAAGCGCGATAGCAGAGCACGGGGAGTCTTTCTTTCTCACAACT
Source organism: Phalaenopsis equestris (assembly GCF_001263595.1). Classification (NCBI taxonomy): domain Eukaryota; kingdom Viridiplantae; phylum Streptophyta; class Magnoliopsida; order Asparagales; family Orchidaceae; genus Phalaenopsis; species Phalaenopsis equestris. The sequence continues at coordinate 746 of NW_018222350.1, forward strand.
GAAACCAAACAATCAGGAATGGAAATAGCTTACGTGTCCTCATCACCTTAATTATCGTCCAATCAATTCTGGCTAAAATCATTAATAAATAGCCTCAAAATACAAATATCATATTCAGAATTAATGCTCCTCGATTCATCCATCGATCTCATAATTCCTTCTCTCACTTCCCGCCGTCAGTCTTCTTTCTCCACTGCTATTCCCACCACCAAACTTCTCCTTCTCCGACTGCTTTCTCCGCTGCAGTTTCCGCCCCGCTGGACTGCTCGTTCCGTCGGACTTCTCCTTCTCCTCCGTCTTCTTTCTTCACTGTTGTTCCCGCCGGGCTTCTCGATCCCGTCGAACTTCTCCTTCTTCGTCTTCTTTCTCCACTGTCGTTCCCGCCGGACTTCTCTTTCTACGTCTTCTTTTTCCACTGTTCTTAGATACAACAAAGTGATCTTTTTTTCCTTTATTTGAAATCAATTTTTCACATTATTTAAAATATTTGATGTAAATTTTGTTTAAATTATGATTTACAGAGACACTGATGGCTCAAGAATACCCAAATTTCGAGTCTCAGTTTGTCCCCCTCCCACAAAATATCCCTCCCCTTGGGTAGTTAGAATTTAATTATTATTATTATCCTTTTTTTTAATTTATTTTTTCAAAATAGGAATGTGATTTTGCTATCTTCTCATTCATAATCATCTATTTTTGTGAAAGAAATGAAAATACTCCAAAGTGCATGCGAATAAATAATATTTCTCTAAACATATTAAAAATTTTGTGATCACTTTTATTGAAATAATTATTTGTTGCAGGATATGTATTGATAATGAAACATGCGCTGATTATACTTTGGTTATGGTATTCCTTTTTTCGATTGTATTATATATTAGATTCATTTCTAATAAGTTTTTCACACATTTCATTTTATTTTTTTATGAAATAAATTTAAATTTTTTTATTGTGATGAATGTAGGTGGATG
>NW_018222351.1:0-373 GCF_001263595.1 Phalaenopsis equestris
TATAGAAAAATGGCACAACAGTGATTCTGAGTATGGAGAATAGAGCTGAGAGATTAATTTTATGGTTATAATATGATGTGAACTATGTGGTTTGAGCCTGCTACATTTGCATCTGTGTGTTGTTTTATACTATGATTTATTTTTGTTTTGAATTCTTATGTTCTGTTGTTGTTGTGATTATTGTGTTAGATAGTATTTAATTTTATTTTTAAATTTTAAGGTAATAGTTGTTGTTTTATGTTTAGTACTGCGATTTAGTTAGTTAGAACTTAACTTAATTTCATATCTGTTATAAAGCAGTAAATATTGCTAGCTCAGATCTTAAACTTATAATTCAAAAACTGCTGCCTTGTATTTTTCTTTTTTCATGTTA
>NW_018222352.1:0-356 GCF_001263595.1 Phalaenopsis equestris
ACAAAAGTAGTACAATAGTGGCCAAAAGACATTTCCTTCATTGGCGGTTGCATAGGAATAGGTTGGATCAAACAGATCGACCGAAATCATATTGATAGAACCTCTTTCAAGTTTCTTTCAAATATTCTTCTGGGATCGTTACGTCCCCATTCTTGAACCTCTCCTCAAGCAAGTCTTTGAAATTGCAACACTCTTCTATGGTGTGTCCAATGAACCTGTGGTATGGGCAATATCTCGGGTGCCCTTTCCTTTCTTGTTGACCTTATCAAGCTTTTTTGGCGTGGGCAACCTGAACTCGGGATTCTTAATCAGACTGTGGAACATCTTTTTCGTTGCTTCATTTGCTTCATCTTTAA
>NW_018222352.1:439-1277 GCF_001263595.1 Phalaenopsis equestris
CGGTGAGACGATTGTTGATTGTTGAAGATTCTGACGAGAACGTTGGGAAGTTTGTTGATGTTGTTCAGCCTGGATCTGCAACGATCACTTTCCCCTGCTAACTCTGCTAACTGTTCCAAAATGCTTCTCAAATATATTGGTTATCATGGACCTTTCATGAGGATCCATGTGTTTGATTTCTTCTTGAAGACTGTTAGCCTTGCTAAGTAGCTTCTCAAAGGATTTGATGGTGAGTCCCTTGAGCATGAAAGCTACTGGCCCATGGATGCTTTTGAGTAAGATCTCAATCGCATGATGTTCCTGTAGCTGAAGTTCACACTTCATGCTAAGGTTTCTCCACCTCAAAATATAATCTACTAGAGTCTCATTAGGCTTTTGTCTTTCTACCACGAGATTTCCAATAGACACATGATGTTGCACTCCGGCAAATCTTTTTACGAACAACTGTTCCAACTCGGTAAATGACTTGACCAACTCGTTGGGCAAGTTGGCATACCAATCAAAAGCAACTCCTGACAAGCTAGTGACGAACTGATAACAGAGTAAAGCTTCATTAGTTCTTGTGTTGCCACAATTGGCTCTGAAATATGCTAGGTGTTGTCTGGGATTTCCAGTCCCATCAAATATTTTGAAGTTCGGAGGTGTAAAACCCTTAGGAAATGGTACGACATCGAATTCTTCTGGGTAAGGTCTACCTTTTAGAATCAATGCACCATCCTTAGACTGGGTTAAGGCTTCACAAACTTGTTCGACCATTTGTTTAAATTCATTTTCTGGTAAGACGCTTTGAATAGAGTACTTCACTGGTTGTTCATCAGAGGTGAACTCTTTTCTTTCA
>NW_018222353.1:0-452 GCF_001263595.1 Phalaenopsis equestris
AGCAAGTAATATATATAAGTTTCCAAATGAAGGCACAAAAGGTCCCATAAATGTAATCCCCACACATCAAAAATTTCAACTTCCAATGTGTAATTTAGAGACATTTCATTTCTTCTAGAAATTTTTCCTACTCCCTGACATCTATCACATGTTTTAATAAATTCATTAACATCTCTAAAAAGAGTAGGCTAATAAAATCCAGCTTACAAAATTTTATTAGCAGTTCTATTTGTTCCAAAATGTTCTCCATATTTAGAATCATGACATCTTTCAATTATTTGTTGAGTTTCTTTGTAAGGCACACACCTTATAATAATTAGATCATTATATTTTTTATATAAATATGGGTCTTCACAAAAATAGAATTTTGAATCATATATAAATTTCTTTAATTGTTGATGCTTAATATCCAGCGACAGAATATCACTTACAATGTAATTTACTATATCGGC
>NW_018222354.1:0-1335 GCF_001263595.1 Phalaenopsis equestris
CATTGCATAACCCAAATTACATTTTTCGAAAAGCAGAAGTCCCATTAGAAATTGTGAACGTTGTCTTATCCGGATCTTTCAGAGCAATAGGGATTTGATGATACCCAAAATACCCATCCCGAACGCAGAAATATGGCGGCTCAGGTGCCAAAATCACAAAGTTATCTATGTTGACTCTAAATTTTCTCTTTTTTGCTATTTTTACTTTAAATGCCTAAAATTGATATACCTGTAACAAAAACATGATAATACCCTTCTTTAAAGTGTAATATCACAAAAAATGAACATAAAATATAAATTTAAAATAATACATTATTTTGGTGTATCAAAATTCCCCAAATTTAAATGTTACCTGTCCTCAAGTGACTCTCTTACTACATAAAAACACGACTTAGGATATAGATTAACTTATAAATTTTTGTACTTTAGTTTAATAAATCAGATAGTATAATTAAATTTTTTTTTAATAACTTAGATTAAAACTATAAGTATAAGAATACTTAGTAATCAAATCTAAGATTTTTTTGAATCTCCATTCATTTTAAGAAGAATTGTAATTTGTCATATAGAAGATACTTAGAATATCCATATGAAAATAAATTTCATGAAAACTTAATTAGTTAGGTTGCTAATACTCAGATACAAGTTTAGAAAATGTAATAAAGTATTTTTCCTCAAGTTGATTCAAGTGAAGCAAATTTTTTATTAGGCGGCTCCTCAAGTTTCTCCTCATATTTTTTTTTCTTTTCCCCTTTTTTTCTTCTTTTCTATAGGATCTTTTTCAATCCTTCTTTTCTTTTTTTTCAAGTTATGATTACTATATTTGGATAGTTTTTAATAATTTTGAACTTCTCTATCTATTTCTTAAAGTTAAATCTTTTTGCCTTTCTTCACTTTATAAATTATATTAGTTTTGATGATTTTTTATAAAGTCTCATTCTTTTCTTCTTACATGAAACTCTAAGATTCTTAATATTTCAAAAATACAATTTCCTTTAGTTTAAATAAAAAAACATAGTCTTAATACTTTCATACCAAATATCTTTAAATTTAGAATTGTCCTTCGTTATTAAAAACTTTTACCTAAATTTAACTTAAATTTACCATAATATTTATAAACATAAATATAGTCATTTAAAGTTAAATTCTAATATCCAAGGTAATAAATTAATTTTAAAAATATAGTTAATTCAGGACAAATAAAATTTAGTTTATTTATTTTTAAAAGAAATTTTTCTTTCCCCTAAACTTAAATTTTTAAATATTTTATACTTAATTTCATAAAATGTAGCAGGAAGAATAAGTAAAAGTTGAATCTATTAACTACTACAATAT
>NW_018222355.1:0-7037 GCF_001263595.1 Phalaenopsis equestris
GTGGTGCTTGAGCAAAGACCATATTATTGCCATCACTGTAAGATGTCTGGGCACACCAAATATTAGTGTTTCAGGCTTCACGCCCCCCCCCCTCGCCAAGAAAGTTACAAATAACAAGGATGTTGTTTAGTTGACTACTGTTATGGAGCCCAGTACCTTTTGTTGTGAAATCCATTCCTGGAAACCCTGGTGAAACTCTTGAGGACACATCTAAGAGCTCATATGTTCCTTTTGGATCTAGTGCTCCTACCCCCATTTCTCCCTTAGCAATGAGGGAGGAGCTAAATGAAATCAATATCATTACACCCCATACCTCTGAGGGCTCACCTACCATTGGTGGTAGGGCTTTAGAGGAGGCCAAAAGGAATGTTAAATCTATCTTGAGTTCCCCTGACAAAGGGATAGTTGCTGATATGAAAAATTTATTAGAGGAGAGTGGCAAACAAATAAAACTAAAAAGAAGAAGAAACAAGTTTCATAAATTCAGAAACTACAAAGTGCATCCAAAGCTATGGACACAGGTGGCCAGAAGTTGACTAGACCCTCCCCACCCAGAAGAAGGACCAGATTAAGATCTCAGCCCTCTCTCCATAACAACCCCCCCCCCCCTAATTAATTTCCTTTATTGGAATATCAAGGGCATTTCCCATCCTCGGTCTTTTAAGAGACTGATTTACCTCAATAAGAAGCGTAAGCTTTGGTGTTTTTCTATTTTTTAACCTATGGTTCAGCATAATCCTCAAAGGTTTACCAGTAAGTTCCCTGGTTTCTCTTGTTATACTAATATTAATAGCAAGATATAGTTATTCTACAAGAAGGAAATACATTGGTAAATTCAGATAGATCACTCTCAGTTTCTTCACATTTCTCTCCAAAAGAATGATTATTCAAGTTTTGCCACTTTCATCTATGTTGGATTCCATAAAGAAGACAAAAGAGAGCTTCGGAAATGCCATCATGGAAATGCCATCATTAGATCAGTGATAAGATGATTTTACCTTGGCTCGTGGGCGTGACTTTAACAGCATATCTTCTGTAGCAGAAAAATCTGGGGGCAGGGTCCCAAATCGGAAATGCCATCATTAGATCAGTTATAAGATGATTTTACCTTGGCTGGTGGGGGTGAATTTAACAGCATATCATCTGTAGCAGAAAAATCTGGGGGCAGGGTCCCAAATATTTCCAAGCTGACGTCCTTCTGTGATAATATTAAAAAAGTTAGCCTTTTTGATTTGGTTTTTCAAGGCTCCCCTTTCACTTGGAAAAGGGCTAAGATGTGGGAAAAGCTGGACTGAATACTAGTTAATGATTTGTGGTTCCAACAGTACCTTCTTACTTTTGTCACCCACGTAACTCTTGCTAGTTCAGATCACAGGCCCTTACTCATTTCCATCATTTACCAAAGCCATCCTGCTAACACCACTCCTTTCAGATATCTGAATTTGTGGTCTACTCACCCTAAATTTGCTAATGTTATTGAATCCAACTGGAATGGTGTTGACCACTCTGATCCCATGATGAAGCTAAGTCTCCTCCATATTAAATTGAGTAAAACGCTTAGAAAATGGGGTTGGGACACCTTTGGCAATGTTTTTGCTAATGATATCTCTGCTGAAGAAGAGGTTGAGGACCTTGAAGTTGCTATTCAGAATGAGCAAGCTCAAGAGTTTATTTTGCTTTCTACTCAGACAAAACTTATTACTGCCACTGAAAACCAGGACCTTCTCCTTAAACAGAAGGCTTCTATTAACATTTTCACTGATGGTGATAGAAACACTAAATTCTATCATGCTTACATTAGTTACAAGAGGAAATGCAACACCATTCATTCCATACAATCTCCTGAGAGGTGTTGGCTTCATGACAATGAAAGAATTGTTAATAGTGCTATTAGTTATTGCAATTCTTTACTTAATTCTCATAGCACACTCAATAATAATATTGATGGCTCTTATTTCACTAAGGATTTTAAGACCACTAGCCTTCTTAAACTAACTGACCCCCCTATTGATTATGAAATTTGGATTGCTCTGAAAAATATAGATAGCTCTAAATCTGCTGGCCCTGATGGTTATAATGCAGACTTCTATAAAAAATCATGGCATATCATCAAGAAGGAGGTGACTGAGGCTATTACTAGTTTCTTCAAAGGCAATAACTTACCTAACTACTTCAGAGACAATTCTTTTGTTTTAATCCCCAAAGCTAATATGAAGATGACTCGGGATCACTATAGGCCTATCTACCTTCCTTCAGTCATTAGTAAAATCATTAGCAAGATCATTGTTAGAAGACTTCAACCCCATTTGGACAGTTTAATCAGCCACAATCAAACTTCCTTCATCAAAGGAAGATCATTTATTGATAATTTCTTTTTATCTTAGGAGTTGCTGTTGGATCTTGATAAAATCAGAAGTGGTGGAACCTCATTTATAAACTGGATATTAAAAAATGATATGATACCATTAATTTGATATTTATCTTGAATATCCTTGCTTCCAGAGGGTTTCATTCTGATTTCTGCAATCTAATATACAGATGGCTTTCAAATAATAACCATTCCATCCTTATCACTGGGAAGGCCTGAGGATATTTTTCAGCTACAAGAGGATTAAAACAAGGTGACCCACTCTCCCCAAATATTTTCGTTATTGTTATGGATTATCTTTCCAGAATGCTTGACAAGGCCATCCTCACTCATCAATATTCAAGGTATCATCACAAATCCAACATTGCCATCTCTCATTTAATTTATGCAGATGATGTGATAATTTTGCTTTAGTGCCCATAAAAATGTAGTTAAAAAAGTCTATCAATGCTTGAATAACTTCCAAGAACAGTCTGGCATGGTGTTCAGCCTTTTTGGTGTTCAACCCATCTAAATGCCAATTAATTTTCAATAAAAGATCTTCCCCTAGCTGCAAGCAGTTGATTTCTGACTACACTAGTTTTTCTATTGTTCAACCGCCCATTAAATACTTAGGAGTGAACCTTATCAGTGGAAGATCCAAACTAATCCAATTTGATGATGTATTTAAAAAAATTCACTCCCATCTCTCTAATTGGTCTCATTCTTTCCTTTCCAATGGGGCAAGGATCATTTTACTTAAAAGTATTCTACCTACTTTTCTTTCATATGCTCTCCAAACCACTTCTATGAAGAAAAGCACTCAAATCCAACTAGAGAGAGTTTTCAACAGATTCCTATGGGCAAGTCAAAGCCAACAACTTCATTGGGCTTCTAGGCAAAAGGCAGCAAAACCCATTATGGTTGGAGGATTAGGCTTTAAAGGGCTACATCATCTCATTCAAGTGAACTTTTGCACAACTTCAGGGCCGAAAACTTTCCTTGGGCCAAATTCATGGCTGGTAAGTATTGTAGGGCGCAACATCCATCTCTTATTACTAGGAAGGTTGGGGATTCAAAAATTTGGGTTAATATGCTCAAAGTCAGACACCTTGCTGAGGATATGTACATTTGGGAATTTGGTTCTCGAAAGGTAAATTTATGGCTGGATCATTGGTGTCCTAATGACTGGCTCAGTACTCCCCCAGCTGATTTCAACCCTCACCTAACTGTTGCTGACTTCTGGGATGGTAATCATTGGTCAATCACTAAACTGCAATCCATACTCCAAGAACCTATCTTACCCAGATATCAAAGATAAATTTTGATAAAAATAGAAAGGACAAAATTATTTGGCAAAGCTACAACAATCAGAGCCTTACTAAGGCCATCTATGCTAAACTTTATAGTTGGGACCTGGTTCCTTGGGGTGATACTATACGGAACAAATACCTCTCCTCATCCATGTCTTTCATTTGCTGGAGATTTTTAACAAACTGCTACCCACTGATGACATTCTTAAATTAAAGGGTTTGAGGGGACCTTCTAGATGTTATCTATGTTTGTAATATGAGGAAAATCTCAACCACATTTTTGTTACAAGTAGTTTTGCTCAAGGAACCTGGACTAAAATTTTGGAGATGCTTACCCTGAAGAACTCTGAACTCAAGTGGTCTAAGCTTTCTGCAGATTGCCACTGCTGGACTAGCAACAATTATGATCCCATAGCCTTTTATGGTTGCCTAGTTTCTTTGGGTATCTATAAATAATATCAAACATGATGGTACTCATATCCAACAATCCAAGGTGATTATAAATTGTATCTCCCACCTAAATAAACTGATTCAACATAAAAAGTTCCCAAATATCTACAAGTTCAAGATTTGCTGAACCCAGTGGACTCTTAAAAATTGAGAAGGTTTATTGGAAGCCTCCCCAATAGTTCACCATCAAGATAAATACTCATGACAGTTATATTGGTTGGGGTGCTGGGGTGGGAGGGCTTTTCAGGGATTCCTCCAGAAATTGCCTGCTATATTTTCAAGCTCCCATTGAAGACTCTTAAGAATTGAGAAGGTTTATTGGAAGCCTCCCCAATAGTTCACCATCAAGATAAATACTCATGACAGTTATATTGGTTGGGGTGCTGGGGTGGGAGGGCTTTTCAGGGATTCCTCCAGAAATTGCCTGCTATATTTTCAAGCTCCCATTGAATTTAGGGATGCACTTGCTCATTGCAGTTTTCTGGGCTTCAACCTTTGCTTATAAAGCTAATTGGTTCAATGTGTGGCTTGAGGTAGATTCTTTATTACTTATCATTCTACTAAATTCTGAGGATCAATCCTCTTGGTATCACAATCATTGAATATAGAGGATAAGGATTATCCAAAACACCCTCAGCCTCCAAAGCACTTTTATTTACAGGGAAGGTAACAAACCTGCCCTTTGGCTAGCTAGTCAAGGCCTTCATTCCAATTCCATATTTGTTTCTACCAGACCTTCTACCCCATTAGCTCTTTTACTCCATGGTGATACCATTGAGGTATCACCGAGCCCCCCATCTCAGAATCACTGCCAGCTAGTCTCATGTTCTTACCGCTCCTATGGAGACCACCTTCTGTCCTCTGGCTCTTTAATCAGTTGTCTATTTTGTTTGTTTCAGCTTTATATATATACTCCCACACAGCGATATATATATTGAAAAAACCTTTTGATGTTTAGATCAGTGTTTAGTGGACGGGTCACCCTCTATAGGTCTGTATCTGTATTTTTGTTTTTTGAGATAGGGGACATGTCCCAACTATGTGTTTTGTACTTTTTTTTTGCTGATCAACATGTAAGGAGACTTATAATGATCCATCTAAATATATATATATATGTCGGCACTATTTTGGTTTGGAGAGTTGCCCACAAAAAGCTGTCGGTCACCAGAATTGAAATCCCATCGCCTGCTTTGGAAGGACGCTTTAATTTACATATAAGTTTAAGTTTAGAAAAAATATGAAATCAAACTGACCCCATAATCTTCACAGTTTAAATGAAAGAGCGCTCTACCACAAATCTTGTATTTATCCCGAGGGATAAACACAAGACTCAAGGATAAGGCTCGATCAAAAAAAACTAAGAAATATATGACGTTCATTTGGTCTGCGAAACCATTTTATTTGCCGACAAATTCCCCTATTTAATATGAAAAATTAAATAGGGTTTATTTTAAGCTGGGTTCGGAAAAGCTTTCTATAAGAACAAGCCCTTATAGTTAATTACATCTTTGACAACCGTAGTACCCTAAGAATACTCTCGATAAAAATCAAGAAAATATCTTCAAGGAAGTCAAAAGGATAGGACTTCTCAATGAATCAGATAAAGAGGTGTGAAAAGGGGAATTGTTCAAACTTGGAACATTTATTGTGGAGTCCAAATGAGGAAGAACTAGGTGATGTCACAGATCCAAAAGAGAACCTCGGTGAATTTCCAGCTATCTTATGGTTTGTTTTCAGTTTAGAGGAGAAATTATTCAAGTGTTTTATCCTTCCAATTTTATTTATTTAGGGCTTTTTATTTAGGGCTTACACTTGGATTTACATTCATGTGAAATGATCACACAAATGGCCAAGAAGATGTGAGGGTTTGCGTCGTGACAAATGACAACCTCAGAATCCTAAGACAACGTCGTGAAAAATGACAACCTCGGAATCCTAAGACAAGTTAGGGCTTATATTGTATGGCAGGGCTATGCAAAGGCCTTTATGTTGCATAAGAAAACAACCTCAAAATCCTATGGCTTGATTTTTTAATTCTAAGGAAGGAAGTTGGTTTAGCTTATGTAGACGTGTTTTGCTGTTAAAGATGGTCGCGCTGCCCACAATGCTAGCTCCAAGCTCCTTGTCATGAAGATTTTAAGTTTTCTAGGGTGTCCTATTTTGATGTCAAATCAAGTGGCTCTATGGTTGTAGTTCATTAAATTTTATGGGGGATGTTAAAGTTGATTTGAGCGACACCAGTTAGGATCCCACAGTTCCCTCATTCCGGCACCACTATTTTCTATTGCATTCACTTACTCTAAATGAATTTAATAAACTCAACTTACTAAGTTCCATAATTTCATTTAAACGGTGGGAAGTCTCGTTAGCAACCATAGGTTACCTCCACCGAGGGGTTTCCGATCATCCGATAGAGATGTCTTAATTTAGTTGAAATTGTGGTTTTTGTGATGTTTCTTGAATGTTGTCGCGGTGAATTTTATCTTGGTTGATTTTAACTTTAGTTTTGGTTTTGGTTTTGTGGCTATCCTTATAGTTTTAGCTTTCATGTAGGGTGGCATACTTGTTTAGCATGCAAGGTTTGTAAGTATAAAAAGTACAAGCATACTTATTTAGCATGCAAGGTTTGTAAGTATAAAAAGTACAAGAAAGACAGCACTGTAAACTATAAAAAGCGTACCTGGCGAGTCTTCTCGTTCCACCATCAGAAACTTAAAATTCATGTGAGGGCAGTTCATATAGAGGCAGAAAAGTAAGGTTTTGGTAGTTTTTTTTTATCCCTATGGAATATATTGGTGGGTCCTTAAGAGTTTAATTAAGGATGATTTTGTTAAGCAAAGCATATTAAGTTTAATAGACCTCTGAGGTATCCAACAGGTTAGGAGGAAGAAGCAGGTCCATGCTTCCCTCTTATCACCTAGTGAAAA
>NW_018222355.1:7120-11918 GCF_001263595.1 Phalaenopsis equestris
GAAGGGGAAAGTAATTATCATTTGTAATTATCATTTGTAATTTAATTTTGAAGATAATGTGAATGAAGAACCTTAAAGGGGCCAAGCTAGTGTTGTTGGAACACTTAGCCAAATTTTGGTCCTAATTGGGCTTGTAGTGTTTTAAAGGTCTTAAATTTTAGCTATGTTTTCTTTTCTAATCCTCGTTTAATTAGTCTTGATTTAACTTAGATCACTATACCCCTAAGTCCTAGGTTCATTTAATTTAATAAACCTCCAAATTTTAATAATTTAGAAATTTATTAATTTATTCTTTTAATTAGGAAAGTGGGGTTGGTTTCTACCAATTAATCCCCTTTTTAATTTCAGTCATCTAAACAAGCTGATTAAGATCAGAGGTTGCCCATTTTCCTCATTGAATTAAGCCTAAATGTTAATTAAGGCTAAATTTCCACAATTACACATTTGTCCTTAAGGCTCTAACACTTCATAATTAATCAAATTTAATCCAAATAACTTTGAGTGTTTTATCCTACCTCATTCATGGGTCAATTAAGATATTAGAGGAGAAAATGTGATTTTTGAAAATTTAATTTAATTTATATAATTATTTTCATGCAGAAATAGGATTTTTCAAAGAAAATTTCTAACTTATCCAAGGTAAATCCTAATTTATTCAAATTTTTACTGGAGGTAGGCGTAGACTAGGGAAGCCTTTGGACCAAATTTCATAATTTTTTGAATTTTATTTGAATTCTAAGAATTATTTTAAGATTTGGGGTATTTATTAAATATAAAATATTTTAAATGAAGAAAATTAAGTTTTATATTTTTGAAAAATCTACCTAAAGTTAGAGAACCTAGAGAAGAAAATTTTATATTTTTCTAATTTTTATTTGATTTATTGGAATTATTTTATTGGAAACTCATTTTTTAGCCTTTAAAAAATTTTTTAAGATTCAAAATATAATAACTTTATTTAGAAAATTAGAATATATATTCCAATTGTTTCTAAGTGCTTAGAAAATAATTTAGAATATTTTCATGAATTTTATTATCTTTGTGATTTTATGATTTTTTTTAATTATTTAAATATTTAAAATTGGGTTAAAAATGAAGTTTGTAACTTAAACATCATTTTATTTTTATAAAATTCCCCTGATTATGGAGAAATCCAAAAATAAGTTTTCATAATTTTTTGAATTATATTTTGATCATTAAAAATAATTTTATGGCCAAAAAGGATATTTAACTTGAAAAATCAATTTAGGCCATCAAATGGACTCAAAATGCTTTCAAATTTTTATGGGGAATTCTCTGGATCTTAGTAAATACTGGAAATAAAAAATCAAGTCATTTTGATGTTTATATTTTCCAAAATTAATTATCTTAATGATTTAGGGTTTAGGTAATTAGGTTTATTTTGAATGATTTGACTCATAAGAAATTTTTCTAAGGGTTCTCTAGTCATAATGAACTTACCAAAATTTTCTTGGATTTTCTTAAGCAACATGCTGATTATTATGATTAATTTAAGCAAATAATGTACATAAATTTGAAAAATAAGGATCTCTGTTTAGAGGTCTTCTCTGACTTTGGAAAAATTAATGAATATTTCCCTTGATAGAGGCTACAACATGCCAAAATTTCAAGCCATGGTGAAATGCCTATATGCATGGAGAATCAAAAGACTTAAAACAGCGTTTAATTAATTAAAAATAAAATATGCATCAAATGGACTTCAAATCATTTTCATATTGTTTTCCTCTTTTCACTGAGCAAGTGGATATTTTTATTTTAGTATTGTGGTCATTTTCTAAATTTTTTTAATTCCCTATTTATCTATTTAAACGTGCGGCGCCTCGTCAACCTACTGCGGCTCTGAAACTCCACGCATTGCGCTCCCATTTGACGCCTCCATCCACTTCAACGCTGACTCGGCCTGCGGTTTAAGTCCCGAAGTGCTATCCGGCTTCATCTTGACCGTCCATCCGATACACGCTTGATCGAACGATGGCTCCATCATCGTACCCGATAGCCTAGCCTGAGAACCGTCCATCTTCCAAGCTTGATATCTCCCTCATTTCTCAACAAAATTAAGTGAACTTTTTTTTTAAAATGCTCTTCTAGACTAGAGGAACATATCCATACAGTTAAGATGTCATGCAATTAAGCCCAAGGAAATAGAGAATCAAAAGAAGCTAAGGAGGAGAAGAAGTTCAATACCATTGCTCTGAGAAGGGAAGCTTCAATCAGAGATGCTTGGCACATTTGTTGGAGACCAAGGAGGCTAGGGATTGAGCCTCTTGTTGTGGTGTAAGGTCTAGGTATGAATTTGACTAAGCTCAATTTCAGGTGTTGATCAAAGTCTATGCTAGGGGCTCAGTGGAAGGAGAATTTGATGAGGCTTCTCCTTCTTTCACTATGATGAAGGTGTGGGTAAATTTAATTTAAGTTTGGTGGACTGCAGAGGTGTATTGAGCTTTGTCCTGGTTTTAGGAAGAAGTTTGAGCTCAAAATTAAGTTTCCACAGTTGGAATTAGTGGGGCAGAATGGTTGGATTGTACTGAGGAGGTCTTGAGGAAGCTCTGTGAGTGATTTGGAGGTCTCTGTCTGAGAAATTTTTAGCACCCCTCCCATGGCCGTGGGAGGAAGCTTTTATAAAAATGGCTAAGGAGTGGCTAATAATGCCGGCTATCATGGCCTATTAGGGGGTGCAATGTGCTGCTTAGGTGGAGGGCAAAGAGGTTATAACATCTCATTTGGGTGAGGTGGCCTCTTGGTTTGATTTGGGTGAAGATCAAGGGGAGATGGCTCTAAGTTTTGGCTTTTTTGGTGACTAGGCTGGCCGGCCATGGTAGGGGGAGGTGGCTAGGAGCTCGGGAACCCAGGGGAATATGTCACATCAATTTAATTGGCTGAAGCTTAATTTTGGCAAAAAGATCTGAAGCCTAAGAATATTTTCACAACACATCCCTTAATTTAGGGGACCATTGGTCCATGGCTCACTTAGCTTGGGTTAGGTGAGTTTTGGCTCAGTCTTAGTGTCCAACTAATCCAACTAATGGCTGTAATTTGATGGCTTTGGGGCCAACTAATGGCTGTGGAGTCATTAATTTGATGGCTTTGGGGTGGTTAGGCTCAAGTGGGTGCATGGGTTCAAGTGGGTGCAAATGACCAAAAAATGGGTTTAGTCTAGGTCAGCCATGTCAAATGGTCCAAATAAATGATGCACTTGATGTATATGATTGTAATGAACATTTTTGGTGAAGGATCGAAAGGATTTTGAGTTCAATTGAAAGCTCAATTTGAAGGATTTTTAGAGTTTAGTCAATTTGGGCATGTCAGACTAGACTTTGGCTTAGGTTGAGGTAGGCTTGGAATTAGATTGGGCTAGACTTGGGTTTAGATTGGGCTAACCTTGGAATAAGTCCAAATTTATGTTTGAAAGTGGTCAATAGAAACCTCATGAAAAGTTTTCAACATAAATTGGGTGCCAATTTTGGGGTTAAGGTATTCAATTTGATGAGACTTGGGGACATAGCCAATTTGGGGTAATTTGGGGATTTTGGACTTAAGTTTAAATTAATAAATTAAATGACTTAACCAAGGCCAATTGATGGTCAATTTTGATGTATATGATGGTTAATTTTGATGTGTAGGAATGTTATAAAGAGTTTTCAATATAAACCATGGCCAAATGAGTGGGCTATGGGTTCAATTTGTTTGGTGAGACTAGGTCATGTGTCCAAAATATGGGGTCTGAGCTAAATTAAAAATTGGGCTCAAATAATGGGCCAATTAAGCTTGTATTTGGTTTTATTTTGGTCACATTGTTTTGGTCACATTGAAGGTGAATTTCAGTTTTGGTTTGAAATTTGGGGATATTGGGATCAAATTGATGGACATTTGAGTTGAATATGGGGAAATTTGAGGCTTTAAAGGCAAATTTGGGGGTCTTGGTCAAAGATGGTCAAAGATGGTCAAATTGGACAAATTGGGTCATGTGGTAGTTGAGATAAATGAAGTCGGAATATTTAGAATATTTTGGAAATTTTGGGACTTTTTAGAATTTTTGAAATTTTGTGCCCATGAGGGGCATTTTGGTAATTTGGCAATTTTTGGTGATTTTGGGTAATTTGGGTGTTTTTAAAAGGTTTGAAATAATTTTTGAACAAGTTTGGGTATTTTGGATAAATTTGGGAATTTTGGCCAAATTTAGGGTTTCAAGGGTACTTAGGTAATTTCGGGGAGTTTAGGGGCAAAAGGTCAGGCTGAGTATTTTGAGTAAAATTAGGGAACTGACCACCAAAAGTAAGCCATGGACCAATGGAAACCCCATTTGGGTCCTCTACGTACTGCATGTAGTGATCTTAGCCAAACCCTAGCCTAGGGCTAATGGGTTTAGGGGAAGACCTACATGAGTCTTTCCAAAGGCTCAAGGGACCAAAGTCAGGATATTCTGGGTTTAGGGTAGTGAGTGATTGTGAGTGAAGTGAGTGCCTTAGCTCTTGACCAACACCCAGGGTCAACCCTAAGGTCCAAAATTTCTATAGGAACTCACCTTGAGCTCCCCCATAATGACCCCACCTACTAAGTGCTAGAGGTTAGGACCAACATGTGGAACTTCAAGTTGAGTAAAGAAGAGTTTAGAATTTCTAATGGTGAGGGTGCTTAGCTCTCTAAGAATAGTCAATAAGAAAGTATTATGGCTATAATTTGGGCTAAATCTAGGCTACTAAAGAGAAAGACTAGACCTCAACCAAAAGTGAGGTCAAAGAATGTCCCCCCAATAGGTGTGGTGTGCTGGGCAAGCACA
>NW_018222356.1:0-839 GCF_001263595.1 Phalaenopsis equestris
GCTGTATACACAAGAAATACCAGCACAATTAGGGTTAGTAGACACGCTATGACAATGGCTTCGATCAGCGGGTCATGACTGCAGCATCGACTGCTCAAAGTGCGTACAGGAGCACACGACTGCAGTTGACTGACTTACCTGTGGCGAGCGAGATCGCCACATGAAAGCGACTCAACCGACTTAGAAAGTCATAGTCTCCACTCGGTGGGGCGCCTCACTCCGTCAAGATAATTGGTACAACCAATTACCGTCATATTAAAAACTCAAATTGTAATACATATATAGTATAAATTCTATATAATTTATTATAACATTAATCATATTAAGAACGGTTTTCAAAACTTTTTCTTCCTTATAATTCTATAAAATACGCTCTTATAAATATGAGACAAAAATAGTAATAAAATGGAATGAACTAGCTCTCCCTTTGTATTCTCTCTACAACAAATTCTTGCTACACTCCTCTTTTTCGCTCGACTCAAACTCTTGTGGCGTGTTCATAAAAGACAATTTGGGATCTAATACCTAAAAGGTGGTGCGGTAAGTGTGGACACACCACAGCTAAGAAGTGGAGTTAACTATGACTTAGAAAATTCCCAAAGGGAGATAACACACATGAAAACCAACAAAGACACTACGCAACCAAACGACATTTGTAGGTCTAGCGCTTACAAGCCCAAATGACACTCTTGAAGACTACTAGCTTTCTTGAAGACTACTAGCTTTCTTGAAGACTACTAGCTTTCTTTAGTAGCTTTCTTTAGTAACTTCTTGAAGACTACTAGCTTCTTTAAGACCACAGACTAATAACTTCTTGAAGACTACTAGCTTTCTTTAGT
>NW_018222357.1:0-738 GCF_001263595.1 Phalaenopsis equestris
ATTAACTTTAAATATCTTTTCAATTTTAGGATTTTTAATAACAACAATTTTATAATGATAGACTTTAATCACTTTAAATGGTCTTAACCAACTGGATTTCAGTTTTCCTGGAAATAATCTCAATCTTGTATCATATAATAGAACTTCTTGTCTAGGTTCAAACTTCTTCTTAATAATCTTTCGATCATGTCATATTTTCATTTTCTCTTCATAGATTTTTGCATTATCATATGCTTCATTTCTAATCTCCTCAAGTTCATTGAGTTGCAACAATCTTTTCTCACCAGCATCTTTTAGATTAAAATTAAATTCTTTAATAGCCCAAAATGTTTGATACTCTAATTCTACTAGTAAGTGGCATGTTTTTTCCAAAAATAAGTCTATATGGGGACATTCTAATATGAGTCTTATAAGCAGTTATGTATGCCCATAATGTGGTATCTGATCTAGCAGACCAATCTAATTTATAGAGATTTACAAATTTTTCTAAAATTTATTTTATTTCACGATTTGATATTTTTGCTAGACCGCTAGTCTGAGGATGATAAGCAGTAAAGAATCTATGCATAATATCATATTTTTTTATCAACTTCTCGATTATCTTATTCCTAATATCAAATCCTCCAAAAGTAATGATTACTCTAGGGATTCCATATCTTGTAACAATATGTTTATTTAAAAAATTAGAAACACTTTGAGCATTATATTTAGGTACAACAACAACTTCAATCCATTTGG
>NW_018222358.1:0-2056 GCF_001263595.1 Phalaenopsis equestris
CTCTCCATCCCTCCCTCCCTCTTTCCTCTCTCATTCGAACCTTCTCTCTAGCTCGTACTTTTCTATTTCTATCCCTCCCTCCCCCTCCTTACCTCATTTTCTCTCTCTTACAATATCTTTATTCCCTCCCTTAATATTTTTTTCTACTAATATTTTTTTCTATTGCTATACATCCTTTGCACCTTGTATTAATCTTTTCACCTTTTTATTGCACTCTATTTATTTGGCACTCCCATTCTCACTCCCATTTTATCTCTCTACCATTGTTAGGCCTCATCTCTCCCTCTTCATCTCTACCTCTATCTCCCTCTTTATGACTCTTCCTATATCTTCCTATTTGTTGCTTTCTCTTTCTCTCCCTCCTTCCCTCCTTTCCTTCTCTCTTACTCTATCTCTCTTTTCTCTTCATCTTTCTCCCTCGTTCTCCTTCTTACTCTCCCTCTCATTCTATTGAAAAGTCTATATCTCTCACACCCTCTTGTTTACCTCTCAATCAATCTCTCTCGCCCTTTCTTCCACGCTCTTTCTCTTTCTTCACTCCCTCACTCTCCTCATCTCTTTTTATCGCTCCTACCTCTATCGAGTTCTTTCTCTGACTCTCTATTGCAATCTATATCTCCTTTTATCTCTCTCTCTTACTCTACCTCTATCTTCCTCTCTCATTGGCTCCCTCTCTTATTTTTTATCACTCACTCTCTTTCTTCCCGTACTCTATATTTCTCCTCTATATTCCCTATTTCTCCTCTCTTCCCATCTTTCCCACCCTCTGTCTCTCCTTTTATCCCTCTTCTTTCCCTCTGTCTCTCCCTTTCTCCCTTTCCTTTCCTTTCTTCCTCGCACTCGCAAGCTTCTTTTTTCACATTCTCTCTTGTTTCTCTATTTCTCTCTCCATATCTCCATCCATCCTTCTCTCCCTCCCTCTCTTCTTCTCCTCCCTCTCTCAATCTGTCCCTCTCTCTTTTCTCTAGCCCTCCAATGCTCTTTTGTTCTTTCTCTTCATTACTCTCGCTCTTTCTCACCCCGTTATGTTGTTCTCTCTTCTCTCAATTTTGTTCTCCCTCTCTTCATTTCTCTTTCTCTCTTTATCCTTCTTTATTTCTCTTACGATCTCTGCTTACTATATCTCCCTTCATCATTTTCTCTCCCTCGCTCTTCCTCCCCCTCCCTATCTCACTCCCTTTTACTCTCTCTTCTCTCGCTATCTTTCCTCTCTCATATCTTTCTTATTCCCACTCTCCCTCAGTTATCCTATATCTCTCTTTCTTACTCACAATATCATTCTCTCACCCTCACTTCCCTATCATTATCTCTTTCTTCTCTCTCTCTTTCCCACGATCGCTCCTTCCTCTGTTATTTGCTCTCTTTCTCTCTACCTTAATAGTTTTGACTTTCTCTTCCACTCCTCCCTCTCTATCATGCTAAATCATGCTAAACCTCCCTCTCTTCTCTCTATTCTCACTCTCTCCCCCTCTCTATTACTCATTCTCACTCCCTTTTCTTTCTACCCTCTCACCATTCCTCTCTTTCTCTCCCTCCTTCTCTTCATCACTACCTCCCTCTCACTCCCCTCTCGCATCCCACTGGCTCCACCTCCCTCTCACTCCCTCTCTCTTTCCTCTCACTATTTCTTTCTCACTCTCTCTAGCTCTCTCCATCTTTCTCTATCTCATCTCTCTCACTATTTCATACTAATTTTCTAGCTTAATCTCTATTTTCTCTATTTTCTCTCTCAAGCTCTCTCCCACTCACCCCTTCTTTCTAAAACTTCTTGGCCTCCATATTTCATACTAATTCTCTATTGTCTCTCTCTCTCTCACTTTCTTGGCCTCCATATTTCTCTCTCTCTATCTTCTAATAGATTCACCCTCCATTGCTCCTTTCTCCCACAGTCTCAGTTTTCTCTCTTTTCTCTCACACTCTCAATCTTTTCTCCCATTTTCTCTCTCCACCCTCTCTTACCTCTCACTTTGTCTATCTCTCTATATCACACTCTCTCTTCTCTAATTCTCTCACACACTCATCACTCTCTCCCCATCCTGAGCTCTCTCCACCTCTC
>NW_018222358.1:2162-4820 GCF_001263595.1 Phalaenopsis equestris
TTCCTCTTCCTCCCTCTCCCTCTCATTCCATGGCCACTCGCTTTTTACTCGCCCTTTCTCTTTGTCTATAAATCTCTACCTTCTCACTATCTCTCTCCCTCTTATCTCATTCTCTCTCTTACTTTCTCTTCCTGCTTCTCCAACTTTCTCAACTCCTCTTTCTTTCTCCTCTCCCCCACCTCTCTCTTATACTCTTACCCTTTCACTCACTCTTACTTTATCTCTTGCTCTTGCTCTCTTCTCTCTAGCTCACTCTCATGCTCTTCTTTCTCTCTCCCTCTGTGTCATCCTCTCTCATAACTTATCTCTCCCCTGCTCTCTCTCTCTATACCTTTATCCTTTCCCTCTTTTCCTTTCTCTCTCTCCATTTCTTATTCTCTCTCTTTCTCAGAGGTTCTATATTGCTCTCTCACTCTCTCATTCTCTTTCTTCTTTATTTTGTCTGTCTCATTTGCTTAGACTATTTTACTCTCTCTTCTCCCTCATATTTCTCTATCATGATCTTCTCTCTCCCTCTACACTCTCCTCTTATCCTCTATCTCTTTGTCTCTCCCTCGCATAGTCTCTCTCCCTCTCCCTTTCCTTTCCTCCCTCTTTCTCAATTTCTTGCTTCTCTCGATATCTCTTGTCTTCACTACCTTACCATCTCTCTCTCCCTCCATCTTTTTTACTATCTCATCCTCTCTTTAAAAAACTTTCTCTTTTTAATTATCTCTTCTCTCACTCTCTCTCTCTCAAACTCTTATCTCTCTACTTTCTCTTTCTTTCTCTTTATCCCTCTCTCCTTCTCCCTCACTTCCTCTCCCTTTATCCCACTCTCCTTCTCCCTCACTTCCTCTCCCTTTATCCCTCTCCTCCCACAATCTTTCCCTTTCACTCTTTCTCTCTTGAACTCCCTCTTTCTCCCTCCCTCCCTCTCTCTCACTCACTGTCCTTTATTTCTCTATCTCCATTTCTCTCACCTTTCTCTCACCTTTCCCACACTATCTTCTCTATGTTCCTTTATCTCTTGCATTCTCTCTAACACTCTTACTCTTCTCTTTTGCTCTCTCCCACTCTATTGCTCTCACCCTCATTCTCTCTCTTTCTCTCTATTTCTCTCTCCCACTTTTTTCTCACTCACTCTCTCTCCCTTACACCCTCCCTCCATCTCCATCTCTTATTAAGCCTCCTTTTTTCTCTCTCTCCTTCATCTCTTTTCCATGATCTTGATCTCTATCAATTTCTCTCCCTCTCTCTCTCTCCTATGATCTTGCTCAATGACTCTCCCACCCTTTTTCTTTCTCTTTTTCTATACTCTTACTCTATCTACCTCTTTCTTTATCTCTCACTTTCTCCGATCTCTCTCCCTCTCCACCCCCTCTCTTTATCACTATCTCACACTCTCTCCCTCAATCTCCTCTCTCTTAAATCTCTCTATCATGTTTCTTTCTGTCACTCTCTCCCTCTCTCACCTTACCTCCTTCTCTTCCTCTACCTCTCTTGCTCTCAGTTCTCTGTCTTTTTTTCTTGGGCTATTTCTCTCCTCTCTTATATCTCATGCACTAACAACCTCTCTATCCGCCTTATGCCCCCTCTTTCTCAACTCTCCATCTCTCCCTCCCTCTTTCCTCTCTCATTCTGTACTTCTCTCTAGCTCACACTTTTCTATTTCCATCCCTCCTTCCCTCCATCCTTCTCTTCTTTTTCTCTCTCTCTCTAATAATATCTATATTCCCTCTCTTATTATTTTTCTCTTGCTCTAGATCCTTTGCACTCATTTTTAATCTCTTCACCTTTCTACTACACTCTCTTTCTTTGTCACCCCGATTCTCACTCCCACTTTATCTCAATATTGATGTTAGGCCTCCTCACTCTCTCTTCATCACAATCTCTATCTCCCTCTCTCTTACTCTCCCTCTATCCTCCTATTTGTTGCTGTCTCTTTCTCTCTCCCTCCTTCCGTCCTTTCCTTCTCTCTTACTCTATCTCTCTTCTCTCTTCATCTTTCTCCCTCACTCTCCCTCTTAGTCTCACTCTCCTTCTATTGCTCAATATCTCTCACACCCTCTTGTTTCATCTCTCAGTCAATCTCTATCACCCTCCCTCCCTCAATCTTTCTCTCTCTGGGACTCCCTCTCTCTTCTTTTGTTTTATTGCTCCTACCTCTCTCAGGTTCTCTCTCTCACTCTCCATTGCAATCTCTATCTCCCTTTAACTCTCTCTCTCTTGCTCACCCTCTATCTTTCTCTTTCTTTTTCTTCCGCTCTTGTTTTCTCTCACTCACTCTCTTTCTTGATTACACTCTCTATTTATCCTCTCACTCTTCCCTTTTTCTTCTCTCTTCCCATTCCTCCCACCCTCTCTTCCTTTCTCTCTCTGTCCCTCTCCTTCTCTATCTACCCCACTCTTTCTAGCCCTATCTCCCTCCCTCCCTCCCTCCATCCCTCCCTTTTTATGTCTCATTCTATCCTTCTTTTCCTCCCTCTAACACTATCCCTCTCTCTTTTCTCTGTCCCTCCCTTTCTCTTTGAATCTCTCTCTTCATTACTCTTGCTCTCTCTCACCCTCTCATGTCATTCTTTCTTCTCTCAGTTTTGTTCTCCCTCTCTTTATCTCTCTCTCCATATCCTTCTTTATTTCTCTTACTATCTCTCACTTCATCATTTTCTCTCCCTC
>NW_018222358.1:5058-8490 GCF_001263595.1 Phalaenopsis equestris
GCTCTCTTTGTCTCACTCACCCCCTCTCTTCCTTGTTGTCTTATTCTCCACCTTAATTATTTTTTCTTTCTCTTCCACTCATCCCACTCTCTATCACTCCTGATCTCTCTGTCTTCTCTCTATTCTCACTTTCTCCCTCTCTCCCTTCTCTATTACTCACTCTCCCCCTTCTTTTTCTACCTCTCGCCATTCCTCTCCTTCTCTCTCCTTCTCTTTATCTCTCTTTCTCTCTTGGAAAGAGAGTGAAATGAAATGAATTAAGAGAAAAAAGAGAGAAAGAGAGAAAGAGAGTGAGAGAACGAAGAAAGAGAGAAAGAGAGAAGAAAGTGCAAGAGAAAGAGAGAAAGAAAAGATGAGACAGAGACCAAAGATGAAATGGAAAGAGAGTGAGAGAACGAAGAAAGAGAGAAAGAGAGAAAGAAATAGAGAGAATGAAAGAAAAACTGTGTGGAATAACATGAGACAGAGACCAAAGAGCGATAATAGAGAGCAACAAAAGAAAAAACAAGAGAGATAGAAAGTGCAAGAGAAAAAAGAAAGCAAGATAGAACAAAGGGTCAAAGAGAGAGAGAGAAAAAAGGGAGAGATTATGAAAGAGAGAGATAGAAGGGAGATGTGAGAGAGAGAGAGAGAGAGAGAGAGAGAGAGAGCGAGCGAGAGAAGGAGAGAAAGAGAAATATAAATAGAGATAGAAGAGACTGAGGAAAGATAATGTGATGAGGCAGAGAGAGAAAGAGAGAGTGCTGGATAAATGGATTGAAAGAGTGAAAGGAGCAAGAGAAATAGGAGAGAGCAACATAATAAAGGACGGGAGAGTAACAGATAGGGAAATTTAACATAAAATGATAAAAAGAGAGTAGGAGAGTGAAGGAGTAGGAGTGAACGTGAATTGAAGAGACAAGGAGCGATAATGGGAGATAGACTTAAAAAAAGAAAATAAAATGAAGTAAGAGAAAGAAAGAGCGGGATGGAGAAAGAATGACATAGGGTGCAAGAGAGAGATAGAGAAAGAATTAGGGAGGAATGGAGGGAGTGAGTCATAGAGAAATGTGGAGGGAGAGAGAGAGAGAGATAGAGGAAGGCAGGGAAGAGAAAACAAAAGAGAGGGAGAGAGGGATAGAAAGTTAGAGAGAGATAGAGAGAGCAGATAGAGATAGAAAGCGATAGGGATAAAGAGAGTGTGAGAGAGAAAGAGATAGAGTGGGAGGAAGAGAGTAAGAAAATATGTCTCCCTTTCTTTTCCCTCACTCGCTCTATCTCTTTATCTCTCCTACTCACAATCCTTTCTATTTCTCTCTCCCACCCTCTTGCTTGCTCTCTTTCCTCCCTCTACTTCTCTCTCTCACACACACACAAAACCTCTCCCTCCCTCTCATTCTTTCTCTATTTACCTCGCCTTATATCTCTCTTACTCTTCCTCTCTTTCTCTCACTCGCTAATGTCACTAACTATTTATACTATCTCTCCTGATCCCTCTGTCTTTCTTCCTCTCTGCCATTCTTTCTCTCTCATTCCCCCTCTCACTTTGTCTATCTCACTCTCTCTCACTCCTCTCTATCTCCTTCTCTCTTTGCCTCCTTGCATCCCTCCCCCCCTCCCTCTATCCCTCTCCCTATTCCTCTCCCAATTTCTCTCCCACTCTCTCATACTTCTCTCTATCCCATGATCTCTATCCATCTCTCTCACAATATTACTTAATATATCTATTTTTTTTGCTCTTTCTCCCTCCATAATTGTCTTCCTCTCTCACGCTCCCTCACTCGTTATCCTGTACTCACTCTTCCTCTCTCGCTTTCTCTTACTTTTTCCCACTCTCTCTCTCTCACTTGCACTCTCTTCATCTCTTCCATCCTCCATCCCTCCCACCCTTACTCTATTCTCTCTCTTAATCTGTCTCTCTCCCTTCCTCACACTCTCTCTTTCACTCTATTTTTCTCTTCTCCCACTCTATATTTCCCTTGATTCTCTTGCTCCCTATTTTTATCACTTCTCTCACTCTCTCTCTCTTTTCTCTCACTATATCTTCTCAATGTTTCTCTTCCTCTCATTTCCCTCCCTTCATCCCTCAATTGTTCTCTCTCTTCTCTCTCCCTCTCACTCACTCTATCTTTCTCATTCTCTCTTTATCTACTCCTATCCCTTTGATTTTGTCTCTCTCTCTCTCTCACACATTCCCCTCTCCCACTCTCTATCCTTTCCTCTGTCCATAGCCTTCTTACATTCCCTCTAGCTCTCCTATATACTTATCCCTAACACTTTCTAGCGCTCTACCTCTCTCTGGCACTTTCTTTTAGTCTTGCTCTCTCTCTAACTTTCTCTTCAACACTCCCTTGCTCACCACTCTCCCCCTCTCACATGTTGTTGTTCTCATTCACTCTCTTCTATTTCTTTTTTTTTCTCTATCTCTCTCCACCTTAATCCCATCCTCCCTCCATCTCAATCTATTTTTAAGGTCTCTCTTTTTTAACTAGCTCTTATCTCTCTACTCTCTCTCTCTCCATATTAAATTTCTTCTCTCTCTCACAATCTTGCTCTCTTTTTCTTCAGAGATCTCTATTATAACACTCTCCTCCCTCTCTCTCCTACGATCTCACAATGACTCATTATCTCACTTTCTCTCTCCCACTTTAGCTTGTACTCCCTAAGTCTTTCTCACCCACTATCTACCTATCTCATACTCTCTCTATCTCTTTCTTATTTCTCAGTTTCCCTTCTCTCACCCCCACTATACCACCTCTCTCTATCACTTTCTCACTCTCTATCCCTCGATATATCTTTTTCTATCTAATTCCATCACTTTGTCTATCCTTTCTCACTATCCTTTTTCTTTCTTTCCCTCCACCGTCTCACCCTCTATCTTTATCTATCTCACTCTCTATCCATCTCTTTATCTATCTCTCTTGATCTTTTTTCTATCTCCCTTCTTTTTCTTGCTCTCTCCCATCTCTCTCTCTCCTTTGTTATATTATTTCTTTCTCAACCTCTCTCTCCCTCTCCTCCCTCTTTCTCTATTCTCCCTCCCTCCCTCTCCTCTTCTCTCCTTTCTTCATTCTTCTCTCTTCTCCTTCATTCCCCTTTTTTTTCTCTTCTCCCTCTTTCTTGTTGTCTCTTTATCTCTTTCTTGCTCTTTGTTTCTAGTTTCTTCTTTCCCTCACATTCTCTATTGACCTATCTCTCTTCTCACTCTTTCTCTCTCTCTCTCCATCACACCCTCGCTCATTATATTCTCCATCTCAACCCCTCTCCATCCCACACACTCTCTCAATATTCTTTATCTTGAGTGAGAGAGGGGCAAGAAAGATAGAATGAGAGAGAAATAGAGATAAAAGAGAGAGTGAGGGAAGAGAGAGTGAGAGAGAGAGGGAGTTGAGAAATAGTGAGGGAGAGCAATAAGGGTGAGGGAGAGAAGAAAGCAATACAAAGATAGAGTGA
>NW_018222359.1:0-454 GCF_001263595.1 Phalaenopsis equestris
CAGAAGTCCGCCGACGACGCCCTCGAGGCCGCCGATGGTGTGCTCGACAGTTATGCCTGCTCAAGCTTTGGATAAGGCCAAATTTTGAAAGGATGCTTAGGCAACTCTTGAGAAAGCTTATCCACAACTTTAAAAGATAATTTTGGCAAAAAATTGAGTGGGGTTGGAACAGAGTCTAGAGTTCCTTGAGCTTCAAAAAGGTTCCATTAGTGTTTGTTAGAGTGTAAAAAGTGTGAGGAATTCTTCGAGAGATTGTAAGAGTGGAGGGAAAGTGAGAGATTTCTTCCTCCTTGCTACTTCGAGGAGGAATTCTGTGTGGTGTAAAGAAAGGAAGAGATTCAGAGGAACTTCGAGGAGTGTTCTTGGGGAAAAATTAGAGATAAGTTATTTACTTGTTGTAGTTTTCTCAGTCTTTATCATTGTCTCAAGATTTGTGAAATGGTGATTTAAATTG
>NW_018222360.1:0-862 GCF_001263595.1 Phalaenopsis equestris
CCCACAAAATCACACATTTTACATAATTTTGTTTTCTGCGATATCCCTATGTAATCACAAACCCTATATGATATTTACAAATAAATCTTGCAAATATTTTTCAAAATAACATAAATTTCTACACATTACTCTTTCTGAAACACAAGATATTTTAAATCAGTCTAATAACTCTGATTTACTACTTAAAAATAAAAATTGATCCAATAATTTCAATTTTCATTTTGAATCAATTCAATACTTCTGATTCATAATTGATCTGATAATTTCAATCTTCTTATTAAATCAGTCCAATACTTATGAATCAAAATTGATCCAATAAGTTCAATTTTTACTTTGAATCAGTTCAATACTTCTGATTCATAACTATCTGATAATTTCAATCTTCTCATTGAATCAGTTCAATACTTCTGATTCATAACTTTTTTAAAATTGATCTGATAATTTCAATTTTCTCACTGAATCAGTTCAATATTTCTAATTCATAACTATTCATAATTGATCCAATAATTTCAATTTTTTCATTGAATCAGTTTAATAATTTTGACTAAAAAAAATTGATCCGGTAATTTCAATTTTTTTTATTGAATCAGTTTAATACTTCTAATTCAAAAATTGATCCAATAATTTCAATTTTTTTCATTGAATCAGTTTAATACTTCTGATTCAAAAATTGATCTGATATTTGAATTAGTTCAATACTTCTGATTCATAACTTTTTAAAATTGATTCAATAATTTCAATTTTTACATCGAACCAGTTTGATACTTCTGATTCATAATTTTTCAAAATTGATCCGATAATTTCAATTGTCACATTAAATCAATTCAATACTTCTGATTTATGATTTTCCCAAATTGATCAG
>NW_018222361.1:0-373 GCF_001263595.1 Phalaenopsis equestris
ACAATAAGTAAATACAACTTATCTCAAATTCCTCCACAAGCAAACTCCTCCAAGTTCCTCTTAATCCCTTCTTTCTTTACAACACACAAAATTCTTCTTCAAAGCGGTAAGGAGGGAGAAATCTCTCACTTTCTCTCCACTCTTACAATCTCTCGAAGAATTCCTCACTATACTAACCCTAAAGTAAACTCTCTACACTCTACAATCAACCAAAACTTAGCGGACACCACCACAGGGCTCCTCTTTTTTCGGCCCAAATGTTTCTTTTAAATTTGTAGAAGAGTTTTCTAAGAGTTGCCTAAGCGTCCCTTCAAAGATCATCCACATTCAATGCACCTATTAAGAGAACCGCCGCTCTTGCCTTCGGTGGCAT
>NW_018222361.1:1104-5538 GCF_001263595.1 Phalaenopsis equestris
AGTTCTAAAAAACTAGCGAGGTGTAAATTAGGATCTTCATTTGGTGTACCTTCGAATTGATTATTTTGTACCATTTGGATAATAGCAGATTTAAGCTCAAATGAATTAGCAGCTACATTAGGATTTTGGATAGATAAGTGAATTTCATTTGTTGTAGGATTCGCATAATTTCGTAGAGGTCTAGGTTGATGTTCATTTTCTATTCCTTCATTGTTCACATTATTTTCTATTGTGTCACAATTTCTAGATTCTTTTTTTAGTTTTCTAATTCTTCTAACAGTGCGTTACAATTTTGAATTGTAGGGTATAAGATTTTCAGGTCAAAATTTATGCATACAATTAAAATTAGTACACAGAAAAACAGTTAACTAGATATGAAAATAAGTTGCAATTCAAGTAAAAGTTTTCTAATAGTCCTAATTTGTCTGTTACTCTAATTATGATTTTTTTTACTCCTCGGCAACGACGCCAAAAACTTGACAGCGACTTTATATATGCTTAAAAATACAAAAATTTGATACTGTTGCTAGAAGATTTAAGTCCCCAGCAATGGCGCTGAAAACTTGACAACGCTTATAGATTTGATAAAAAAAATTATAAAATATTCAATAATTGCAAATTCACACTTATCAACGCAAGTATATGTATCGCTCAAGGAATACAGGGCTCTAATGGAGTCCTCGATATCGATCCCACAGAGAGTAATACTAGAGGCTACGAACTAAGATTTAAAAAATAAATACTTAATCACAACAATATAGTTCAAATTGCATATTTGTCACTAATAGGCAATTGAAATAAAAATGTAATTTTAAAAAACCCTTAATTAAATAATTCTACTAATAAAGTTTCTAATGTGAAGTTCAATATATAAGAAAGCATCCTTCTCCTTATTAAGAAATTAAAGTGAATGGATAAAGTGAATTAGTTCAAATTGATTTGTGTCAAATAGGAGCATACCTATTCTTTACCATTTGGTCCAGGCATAAAGAACATTGACTAATCATACGCTTGGTTACTGAATCTACGGCTAGGTTGAGAGGATACAGCCTCTCACGTCGGAGCTCCCACGTTCTCCTCGCCTGAGGGCTAACATCTACACTTCAGCACTTAAACGATAGGACCGAATTGAGGATTTTAGTCTGTCACTCTAAAATCTCCAATTCTACGCCCGATAATATTATTTCCTTATTTATTTGCAACCAATTTCTTAGGGCTTTGGCCTCCCTGAATCTTGGATGTAATTTTAACAAATGAATTGGCCAGATTGAAAGTAAATTAAGATCGAAGTGAAAAGATTATCACAACTTCTTTAACATTCTCATGGCTCAACCAATTCAAATCACCATTTCACAAAATCTCAAGACAAGGAGAAAGACAGAGAAAACTACTCAAAACTCATGGAGAACATATGACAAAACTTAGAACTTATATATAAAAGCAACGTCATACAAACTTCAATAAGTAAATATCAGTTATCTCTAATTCCGATAAAATTCTAATAGTCCTAATAAATTTTAAAAATGAATTTATTAGGCAACAAAAAAATGTCATAAATTGCAAAGAAATGAATTTATTTTAGAAAAAAATTAATGAGTCACTATAAAACTTCAATAAGTAAATACCACTTATCAAGTAAAAAAAATCTAAGTAATCTTCACATATTAAAAATTAGATTGTGAAGATTGTGTTTATAGATGATTCATAAGTGGGAGTAATACCACTTATCAAGTTTTACTAAAATTTATTTTAATAAAACTTCAATAAGTAAAAACCACTTAGATTTTTGAATATTTGATTAGGACTATTTGAATTAGAATGAATTCTAAAATAAATTCATTCTCAAAAAAACCAATTATCATTTTTTTTGATAAGTCACTGTAAAACTTTAAAGTTAATTAAAATTTTAAAAATGAATTTTAAAATTCTAATAGTCTTAATATGTTCGAGTAAGGGGTTTTTTTGTTGAGTTTAGTCCCTGGCAACGGCGCCAAAAACTTGACAACAACTTGATATATGCTTAAAAATTTAAGAATTTGATACTATTACCAGAAGATTTAAGTCCCTGGCAACGGTGCAAAAAACTTGACAACGGTTATAGATCTGATAAAAATGTGTATAAAATATTCCATAATTGCAAAGTCACACTTATCAACGCAAGTATACGTATCACTCAAGTAATACAGGGCACTAATGGAGTCCTGGATATCGATCCCACAGAGAGTAATACTAGAGGCTATGAACTAGGATTTAGAAAATCAATACTTAATCACAATAATACAGTTCAAATTGCTTATTTGTCACTAATAGGCAATTGAAATAAATATGTAATTTTAACAAACTCTTATTTAACTAATTCTACTAATAAAGTTTCTAATGTGAAGTTCAAAATATAAGAAAGCATCCTTCTCCTTGTCAAGAAATTTAAGTGAATGGATAAATTGAATCGGTTCAAATTGTATAGTGCCAAATAGGAGCATGCCTATTCTTTACCCTTTGGACTAGGCATAAAGAACATTGACTAATCCTATGCTTGGTTATGGAATCTGCGGCTAGGCTGGGATGATACCGGCTCTCACTTCAGAGCTCCCATGTTCCCCTCTTCTGAGGCAAACCTCTACACTTCAGCGCCCAAAGGATATGACCGAATTGAGGATTTTAGTCTGTCACTCTAAAATCTCCAATTCTACGCCCGATATTTTTTTCCCTATTTATTTGCACCCAACTTTCAAGGACTTTGACCTCCCTAAATCTTGGATGTAATCCTCACTTTAGTTGTAAAACTCAACACATTTTAACAAATCAATTGGCCAGATTGAAAGCAAATTAAGATTAAAGTGAAAAGATCACCACAACTTCTTTAACATTCTCATGGAATAACCAATTCAAATCATCATTTTAGAAAATCTCAAGACAAGGAGAAAGACAGAGAAAACTACTCAGAACTCATGGAGAGGATACAACAAAACTTGGATTTCATATATAAAAGCAAAGTCATACAAACTTCAATAAGTAAATATCACTTATCTCTAATTCCTCCACAAGCGAACTCCTCGAAGTTCCTCTGAATCTCTTCCTTTCTTTACAACACACAGGATTCTTCTTCGAAGCGGCAAGGAGGAAGAAATCTCCCACTTTCCCTGCGCTCTTACAATCTCTCGAAGAATTCCTCACTATACTAACCCTAAAGTAAACTCTCTACACTCTACAATCAACCAAAACTTAGCGGACACCACCACAGGGCTCCTCTTTTTTCGGCCCAAATGTTTCTTTTAAATTTGTAGAAGAGTTTTCTAAGAGTTGCCTAAGCGTCCCTTCAAAGATCATCCACATTCAATGCACCTATTAAGAGAACCGCCGCTCTTGCCTTCGGTGGCCTCAATGGCACCGTCGGCGGCCTTCTAGAATATTTGATTTTGGACTCTCTTAGGAAAAACCCGTCGTCGACGCTGTTGGGCTCGCCGTCAGCACCCTATTTCAAATCTTCATATTTTGGTCCTTTTTGCTCCAAATTCGCTCCTTTTTGCATCTTTTTGCTCCAATGACCATAATTCAACATACCTGCAACAAAACATCAAAAATACCCTTCTTTAAAGTTCAATATCATCAATATTAGTATAAAATAGGTATGAAAATCTTAACATATTTTTCTTTGGTCAAAATCCCCCAAACTTAACTATTATTTATCCTCAAGTAATTTTAGTACTACATAAAAGTTATGATCTATTATAGTAAAGTTTTAATTCAGAAATAGTATAAGTTTGATTTAAGTAAATACCATAGTGAGATTTTCAGAAAAAATTCAAGTAATTAAATTAACTCTGTAGGTACAAGACTATCTAGTCATCAAGTTTAAGAGTTCTAGCTTTCTATTTATTTCAAGAATGACTATATTTTGTAATATCAAGTCACTTAGAATTTTTAAATGTTATGAACTTCATGAGAATACTGCTAGTAAAAGATGTCAATCCATAAATATAAGTTCAGGAATGTATTTAGGTTTTCCCTTTAGGTAGCTCCAAGTGAATCCAATTTTTGATTTGTATCACATAAATAGACCTATCAAGATTATACAATTTTACAATTATTAGTAAAAATTATACAATTTGAACTTTTACTAGAGTAACGGACAACTTATCAACGCAAGTATACGTATCACTCAAGTAATACAGGGCACTAATGGAGTCCTGGATATCGATCCCACAGAGAGTAATACTAGAGGCTATGAACTAGGATTTAGAAAATCAATACTTAATCACAATAATACAGTTCAAATTGCTTATTTGTCACTAATAGGCAATTGAAATAAATATGTAATTTTAACAAACTCTTAATTAACTAATTCTACTAATAAAGTTTCTAATGTGAAGTTCAAAATATAAGAAAGCATCCTTCTCCTTGTCAAGAAATTTAAGTGAATGGATAAATTGAATC
>NW_018222362.1:0-492 GCF_001263595.1 Phalaenopsis equestris
TGTAGAGAGTTAGTGTAGACAACGATGGTTGTGCCCTGC
The DNA here is from genome assembly GCF_001263595.1 of Phalaenopsis equestris. NCBI lineage: Eukaryota > Viridiplantae > Streptophyta > Magnoliopsida > Asparagales > Orchidaceae > Phalaenopsis > Phalaenopsis equestris. The sequence continues at coordinate 40 of NW_018222362.1, forward strand.
GCACAAAGAGTAAGAAATTTCAAAAATGAAAGTATCCACTCAACAGGTTTGTTTTATTTTCCTGTTGTGTTTATGACAATTTAATTTTCAAAATTTGTTTTTTAAAGTTTTAATTTAAATTGGTTGATTGTCAAAAGAAATTTGTTTTGGTGAAAAGGATTAGTCATTTTATGTGTGAATTTTGTTTTAATTTAATGGAATTTTTTAAATCCAAAAGTAGAAAAGAGAATGTGTAAAGTTCAAAAATTTTCTGAAAATTTTCATTATATATGCGATTAATTACAAAATTGGTACCCGGTCATAGACATAATGCCATATAGATAACCCTAAAACAATCAAAGTTTCAAAATTTCAAAGCAAGCAGAAGCAAGCAGAGGTAAGTGGCATTAAGCAGCATCAGGTCGCGTAGTAGGTTTTCAGGTATCGTCCATTTATCGGTAACATGGGTCTTTC
>NW_018222362.1:870-2095 GCF_001263595.1 Phalaenopsis equestris
CATATAAGTGTTCCAGCGAGTGGGAGTCCTATAAGTTGTCTGGTAAGCCGAGAGGGCTTCTAACAGCTTGTTATGCCAATCCCTTTTATTTTCATCCAGTATTTTCTTCAAAAACTGTACCAGTGTTTTGTTGAAGGCTTCAGCCTGACCATTTGTTCTAGGATAGTAAATTGTAGAGTATCTCCAATCTATCCCATATCTTATGACAAAATTGTTGATCTTTGTGCTTTTAAAAGCTGTCCCATTGTCAGAGATTATTCTTCGAGGTACTCCAAAATGGTAGACGATTTGGCTTTTGAAAAATTGAAGGACGTGCTGTGTCGTAATCTCACGTAACGGTACTGTCTTTGCCCATTTGGAGAAGTAATCTGTAGTGGCAAGTATAAACATGTGTCCTTTGGAAGATGGAGGGTCTATCGGACCTATTATGTCCGTGACGCAACACTCAAATGGCCACAAGGCAACAGTTAGGTGTAGCACATTTGAAGGCTGATGTAAGACCACCCCATGCACTTGGCATTGGTGACATCTTCTGGATGTATCCATGCTATCGTACATCATTGCTGGCCAATAATACCCGAGTCTTTTGATCTTCATTTTAATTTTCGGTCTTGACTGGTGAGCACCACACAATCCAGCATGTACTTCTTTAACAATATTTTGTGCTTCGGCTTTGCTCAAACACCGTAGACACATCTGGTCGAACAATCATCTATAGAGAACACATTTTGTGATGTGGTGTGCCTCAGATTTGTCTTCTGGCAGCTTTCCAGTATGCAATTATTCTATTAATGGCTTTCACCAGTCTTCGTCAATCTTTGTTAATGCTTGCAACTGCATTTACAGTTTATTCTTTTCCAAGGTTGTGTAGAGTTTCGAAGTCGTTTCGAGACAAAACTCGTCTTCCTTGCACCATGACTCCTTGCACCATGACTTCAATGGAATCCTCCGAGGGACACACCCTTTCCTTAGCGAGTTTTGCTAAAGCGACGGCATGAGCATTATCTCCCCAAGGAATCCGGTAGAAAGTCACCCCAGGAATTTGCTCCAGGAGCTTCATCACGTACAGATGGTTTCCAGAAGCTTCATCGCGTACAGATGGTATTCGACTAATCTTGGTTTTAGAATTCTGTATTGTCCGGCGACTTGCTGGATGACAAGTTGAGAGTCACCATAAATGGCAACGTTCGTTATATCCATTGAAATTGCCAATTCCAATCCGGTG
>NW_018222362.1:6098-7645 GCF_001263595.1 Phalaenopsis equestris
AGCTTGCTTAGTATCTTCTTGGATGATCTGCTCCATACTTCATTCCATCCTTCTTCATTATTTGTATAAGCTTTCTTCGATGAATCCTGTATCCGATTGAGGACCCTCTTGATTTCATCCCAAGTTGTACTCCATCCATCTGTTCCGACATATGGATCAATTGGGGAGATTGATTCAGTTGAAATCATGTTTATGGAACCTTTTTCAGGTTCCCTCAAATATTCCTTTGGGATTGTTATATTCTCTTCCTTGAGGTTCTTCTCGAGCCAGTCTTTAAAGATGAAACACTTGTATATAGTGTGCCCAAGCAACCGGTGGTACAGGCAATAATTTGGTTCATTCTTCTTATCCACCTCTTCGGGTTTCTTTGGATCAGGCAGTTTGAATTCTGGTTTCTTCATCAGCTTTTGAATATTTTAGGTACAGCTTCATCTTTGAAGGAATAAGCAACTTTCTGTTGCTCTAAAAGGGATACTCTTTTACCTGCTATTCGGGGTGATCCCTCCTGAGACGGTCGTTGGTTATTTGATTGTCTGCTTTGTTTCTGAGGGTACTGTGATGAAGACTGATGAAGATCTTCTGCATATATCTTTATCGGCTTCTTTCCTTTTTTTTTTGTGTTTTGATAGTTGTGACTACCTCTGATTTCTTTTCGAATACTCTGGTCACCTTAGCCTTTTCATGTTGCTCCATGTACTTCATTTCTTCTTGCAGACTGCTGGCTTTACTGACTAGCTTCTCGAAGGATTTGATGGTCAGTCCCTTAAGCATGAAAGCTACTAGCCCATGAATGCTTTTGAGTAGAATCTCAATCGCTTGATGTTCTTGTAGCTAAGGTTCACATTTCATGCTAAGGGTTGTCCACCTCAAAATATAGACTGTGAAGACATGATGTTGCGCCTCGACGAATCTTTTCACAAACAGCTGTTCTAACTTGAAAAATTTTTTAACTGATCCCTCGGGCAAGTCAGCGTACCAGTCAAAAGCAATTCCTGACAAGCTGCTAACGAACTGCTGACAGTGTAGAGCTTCACTATTCCTCGTGTTTCGACAATTGGCTAAAAAATGTGCTATCTGTTGTCTGGGATTTCCAGTCCCATCAAATATCTTGAGGTTTGGGGTCACAAAACCCTTGGATAAAGGCACGTCATCAAACTCTTCTGGGTAAGGTCTACCCGTTAAAATTGATGCACCGCCCTTGGACTGGGCTAAGGAATCCCGTACTTGTTCAACCATTTGCTTAAACTCCTTTTCTAGCATGGCACTTGATGGAGAATCCTTCTTTGGTTGTTCTTCTTTGTCTGTTGAAGTAGCCTCCCTTCTTTCATCTACAATGTGTTATTTTTCAGGCTGGTTAATCTCTGGAGAAGCCAATCTTGGAGCTTGTCATTGCCTCTGAATGGTGGCCATGGCGGTCATAGCTGCAGTCATCTCTTCTATTCTTTTCTCCAGTAGAACAACTTGTTCATCCTTGAAGAGGATAGCCCTACACAGCTCATCTACGGCATTTTCTTCAGTATGAGGTTGAGCCTCGCGCACAGATGTGG
>NW_018222362.1:8826-9978 GCF_001263595.1 Phalaenopsis equestris
GCTTGAAGGCAGTTCAAACTGAGTTCTACAGGCGGCTCTTGAACTTTCGGGGCAGCGACCTTCATTACCATGAACGGGGCTTTCCCGAGGATAACCTCGAGGTCTTCAAATCCGGCTCCGAACTTGATGGTGGGAGCGACGTTACGGGCGTTGCGATCCGTCGGCAGGTTGCAAGAAAAGGTTAGCGTTGGGTAAGCCATCACAGCGGGCATTAAAACAGAAAGTTTTAGGGTTAGCTACATGGCCAAAAACCTCGTAATCCTTAGTGCAAGCACTAAAAGTAGAGGTTAGTCTGTAGACCGGGCAGGTCTGAATTTACAGGTAATTTTAACATCTTTATTTAAAAGGGTATAAAATTGATTAATATTTTAAAGTGCGTGCAGCACAACACAATTTGGTTTAACTTGCAAAGCAACAAAGCAAATGTGAGAAGGAGTTGTGAGAAAGTCTAGGACCCAACACAGGACCCAATTCGTGGAAGAAAAATGCCTAGGTGGAGTTAATCCACCAACACACCTATTGGGGGTCCGACCCCACATAAAAATTTAAAGAGTCCTTAGTGGCCTTCTCAACATCTCTATTCAAAGATGTTTGAATAGCTAGTCTTGAAGTCCAAGGAGTTAGCTATACTTTCCCAAGGTAGAAATGGGTAATTATGCTAACAGAAGAAGGGTAATTTGGTCCAAGAGGGACATGGACATATTACCGATGTGTGAAGATAATATTTCTTCATTTGTATGGAGAGAGAAGTGTGTCCCCAGCACAGTCGCCAGAAGCTTTCGGCAATATTTTGGGGATGGTTTGGTAGTGGGGTTGCCCGTAAGAAGCTGTCGGTCACCGGTATCGAAATCCCGTCGCCCGCTTCGAAAGGACATTGAAGTATCAAAATCAAACTAACTCCATATTTTTCATAGTTTAAAAAGAAAGAGCACTGTACCTCAAATCCTGTATCTATACCAAAGGATAAACATAAGAATTGAGGATGAGGCTCGATCAAATAAACTAAGGAAAGTATGACATTCGTTTGGTCTGCGAAACCTTTGTATTTGCCGACAAGTTCCTCAATTTAATATAAAGGATTAAATTGGGTTTATATTAAGGTGGGTTCGGACATGCTTCATATAAGGGCAAGCCCCTATAGTTAATTACATC
>NW_018222362.1:10727-11231 GCF_001263595.1 Phalaenopsis equestris
TTAAAGTTGATTAGAGCGACACCGGTTAGGATCATACGGTTCCCTTGTTCCGACATCACTATTTTCTATTGGATTCACTTAGTCTAAATGAATTTATCAAACCCAACTTAATGAGTTCCATAATTTCATTTAAATCGAGGAAAGCCTCATTAGCAACCGTAGGTTACCTCCTCCGAGGGATTCCCGATCATCCAATAGAGATGTCTTAGTTTAGTTGAAGTTGTAGTTTTGCGTGATGTTTGTGATTAAATTTTGAGTTGTTTTATATTTTGAATGTTGTGACGGTGAATTTTATCTTGGTTGATTTTAATTTTGGTTTTGGGTTATGCTTATGGTTATCATGCAAGTTTATGTAGGTAAACGCAAGCATGAAATGTGTACGGAAATGACTGAAGAAAGACGGTGATATAAACTGTAAAAGCGTACCTGGCGAGTCTTCTCGTTCCCCCAACTGAAACTCAAAAAGCATGTCAGAGCATTTATGTATATAGAGCAGGAAAAGTA
>NW_018222362.1:11333-11846 GCF_001263595.1 Phalaenopsis equestris
TAAGAGGGGGAAGCAGGTCCATGCCTCCCTCTCACCGACTAGTGAAAAGCCTCCAGTCCATCTAAACTCATTATGTTGCTTAATGGTTCTTCCTGTAAATACCCTTATTACTCAGTGAACATAAGTGAACATTGGTGTCTCAATTATCGCGGAGAATAGGGTAATTATCATTTATCATTTAATTTAAGAATTATATGGGTGAAGACCCTTAAAGGGGCAAGTTAGTGTAATTTGAACACTTAGCCAAATTTTAATCCTCATTGGGCTTAGTGGTGTTTCAAGGATGTTTGATTTAATTATGTTTATTTCTCTAAACAATTTTTATTTAGCCTAAGTCACCACTACGCCCTTAAGACCTAGGTGAGTGTCTTAATTAGTTTTGAAAAGGGTTTGAAATGGGTTAAACTTTAGGTGTTCATGATTCATGATTTGGATTTTATTTGAAAATCAAAATAGGGGTATTAAATTTAAAATAGTTGTATTAAATTTATTAGTTATTGACTTCAAAATTCA
>NW_018222363.1:0-11806 GCF_001263595.1 Phalaenopsis equestris
AAATACACAGAAATAGAGTGGTATGCATGTAAATGTCTCTTGAGAATGACAAGTCTTGATGAACACTTTAGTTTTTCTCCTATTTTTGTGACAAAAGGGTTGCACAGTATAACCTCATTCTGAAATATGCTGCATTTAGTGATTTTTAATATTTACTTTTATAAATCTTGATGGAAAGTTGGCATTAATTACAGTGTGTTTGAGGTTAGGCACCGTATTTTTTTCTGTTTGGCGAAAATGCATTTTGCGGCGTTCTCAGAAAGCTACAGCTAAAAGCGGTGTTTTTCCAGCGGACCTGATTACCTATGACAGTTCCATAAAGTTGCAGTTTTATCTTTTTAAATATATATATATATAATAGCCGTCACAGTTTTTTGAACAACAGTTTCTTTTTCAGCAGCTTCAGAGTTATTTCTTCGAACAACTAATACTGCCGAAAGAGACTAATCAACAGTTAAATTATAGGAAACGCCAGAGAATAACTGTGTGTACAGAAATGAGGTGCAACGTATCCCATCGCCGCCTATGATATTGAGGGATGCTTATGCAGATCCCACACTTCCACACATTAAGGGACTCAAATGCACTGCCTGCACTATTCAAAAAGTTGCAATCTTTTTGGTTAGTTTATCTTAATTTAAACATTTCCTTATGTTTTTAAATTTAAGAAATATTTACATTGGTACCACTAAACACTGAAACAAATGCAGGACTGCTTGGAACTGAATCAAGGAAGCCTGAAAGAGCGGATTTAAACCATGATTGAGAAGGACTTGCAGCAGGGCTGATCTGTTCCATTACATGCATCTTTGAAGTACCGGTTCGGTTAAATTACTGGCGTTAGTACTGGCGTTAGCAAAGCCTGGCACCGGAGATGTTGAGACCACATCATTTGTGTTTGCAACATTAGTAAAATTATAAGTCTCCTCTTGTGACCATAACTGACTGCTTTGAAACCATGTCAGGCAATCCAATTGGTTGAGAATGGGCTAATATTGACTGCATGCTGGGGAATCTCGTCTCCATGCTGCCCTGCTCAACCCAAGTATGACTACCGAGGATAGAATCATCAGCATCAGTATAGGATGGGTTCATGATATGGCTTCCAATTTCTGGTTCAAGATTTACTTGGAGCTCGGAAGCAATTGTAGAAAAATCTGCACCTCCTTGAATAATGATTTGCTCTTGTGACAACTGAAGCAAAAGACCCTCTAGTTTCGCTGACTGGAGAAGTGTCAAAGCCATTTCTTTTGGAGTAGCAGGGTTCGACCCTGCGGCCCATGGCAGACACGGTTACAGCCCTGCGCCCCCTGCTCTCGACCTTTTTGCCTCTGTGACTCGAGATGAAGAAGACACGGAGGTAACGAAGGAGGAGATCCTAAGAAACCCCTTCTCATGGCCTTGAAGGAAAGATCTACGATGCTTTTAGCTTATGATGGTACCGATTAATAAGTCCATGTCCAGCAAAACTGAAGTAAGCTTCTCTTCTCTAGGGATGGGAGCACCGCAGCTATTCTCATCTTCAACGATCTCTCTCCCGAAATCTTTTCTTCGAAGTTCTTGTTATAGTTTGAATGTATTTCTTCTTATGATATATATATATTTTTCTGTTGCATGCCAACTGTTTATAGTTGACTGACTCAGATTTGAATCCTTGCATCAGTAAGCATCTTTTTTTTCTTTTTTTTTCTTTTTTTTTTTTGTTACAATCTGAAGTATATACTTATTTCTTTTATATTTGAGATGACTTTCTTGTTTCTTACCAAAAAAATATGTGACAATTTTGTTATGATATGTTTGAAAGCAAAATTGTAGGTGCCAATGCAGTTTCCAATCTGAGAGAGCTCGCTACATGCATAATGCTTTAGATGCATCTATTTGAATGATTAACATTACTATGATTGGTTTTATATATGTTGTCTAAAGTTATAGTAAAACACCACTTACTATTATAACACCAATATAATTTGAGTATAGAAAAAAAAAACGAGGGTTTGGCTTTGACATTGATAAATACGAAGATTTGGTAATTCGATATGCTTTATATTTGTTGGCTTTGGGATTGATAAATATGAGGATTTGGCAGTTTTGATTAAAAATAATATCATCGTTATATTAATTGTAATTTTAATAGTTTTTTTTTTAGCATTTTTGGTACTCACTATTAAGTGTGTTGTGTGTTTGAATTTTTATACTGTTTTGAAGTAAATTCTGCTTCTGAAATATCAAATATATGATTGTCTGTCACAGTTCTGTTACAACCAACATTACACAACAGTAACCAGGGGCAGAATGTTCATTTGTCCAGAAACAACTGTCACACAGTTGGTTTCACGCAATTACAATAAACAATCAGTCAGTTTCCCCACAACAGCTTCTTGGGGCAGCTAAGCTACAGTTGAAAAGCTGAGAAGCTGCAGCTGTCTCAAACAAACCCTAAGCCCGCGCTCGCTGGTTGCAACGCCCTTCTTATATATATAAGAGACTAAAATAGTGTTATTTTTAATTTGATATAAATGATTGAGTGTGATGAATATATATATAAAAAAAAAACTTAGGTGATGATATGTAAACACTTTAAATTTTGAGGGTATGTATGTAAATGCATGTTTTAATGTTTTTTTGTTTAAATTTTTTCTTCTGCATTAGAAAATAAATCTAATATTATATAAATTAGGTTGCATATAATATATAGGTTTGTACCTAATAAAAGAAAATCCTGAAGAACGTGGAAAGCAGAAAATTAGATGAAGACTCCCAATTTCAGCTTGGTTTATGTAGAAATAGAAATTTTCCTTTAGAGGCATTTTTTCCAAATTAATAGAACAAAAATAAATTAAAGGAGTTAAAACAAGTAGCTGTCAATTGATGAACATTAAAACCAAAAATATTAATAAATAAATAAGCAAGTAAACTTCAACCCCTTTTTTGTGCTTCGGCTGGCCAGTTATGGCCGCAGCTGGGATTGCAGCAAGCGTAGGTCCTGGCCAAGCTTTCCATCGGGTTGCCCTGCATTACAAGTATATAAAGATGCAAATATATGTCTGTAAAAGTTAGATTTTGGGTTTTATATATATATATATAAATGCATTCGTATGCATGTAAATCTGCATTAAATTAGTAAACATATATAAATGTTCAAGATGAGCTAACCACAAAAATTGCAACTTCTGAATAAGCACAAACAGGGCATTTGGCTCCCCTAATGCGAGGAAGTGTGGGATCCGCATAAGCCTCCCTTAATATCACAGGGGGCGCTGAGCTACGTTGCACCACATTTCTATACACACAGTTACTCTCTGCCACTTCCTGTAATATATTTAATGGTTGATTTCTTAATTAATTCCAACTTTCCATCAAAATTTATTATTATATAAATATATAGAAAATGACTAAATTAACGAAAAATTTTAATTTGAGGACGAGGTTTCACCGTATAAGGGCAAATACGACAGGCATTAAGCAAGATCTTGCGCTCCTCATCTTCTCTTGGGCAAAGTAGGTTGTTGCTGCAAACACACGCATATTCATTAACACAAACTAAAGTTTATGTTAAATTTTATTATCTATGTACATTGATGCAATAGAAGAGATAAGATACTTGCCATTCGGGACAAAATTTCATTGGATTCATGGCTTCCACCGCCACAAACTTCAGACCAGAGTGACTGTTAATTTCTACTTATGAACAAGCGCGCGTGAGAGAGTGAGAGAGAGAAAGAGTTAAATCTAGATACAATGATAGACTAAGAGTAAATCTAAGATAATTAACAATCTCTTCAGGATTGATTTACAACTAGAGCAATCCCCTCGGAAATTTAGAGAAGATTACCACCTAGGACGAAGCACCTCTCGCCGTCAAATACACCCCTTAGAAGTGAGAACGCTCGAGAGGGAGCGAAACCTGAACTCTCAGATTATCCAACCCCCCTCTAAAGACAATTAATATATAGTAGTTGTTATTAGTTTGAATAGGAAGGAATTGAAATTGGAAAAATAAAATAGAAAAAGAAAATGGGATTGAAAAGGAAAGCAATAGAATAGGAAAGAAATCAAAATTGGAAACTTGAACTCAGAGATGATCCAACCACCCTCTAAAGCTCTCAAACAACAAATATATAACAGTTGTTATTAGTTTGAAGAGTTTAGTAGCTTGAAGAGATTATTCTAGCATTTGATAGGGAAATATAAAACGAGAGAGGATCCATCCGGCCTCTTTTGATGAGATCTTCGCCAACCTTACCCTTTCTCGGTAGTACGTCAACATTGTTATTAGCAATAATGATAAGATAGGTTAGAAAGGGGATAGAAAAGGAAAACATTAGCATTGGAAGGAATCTGAATTGGAAATAAATATACATTTTCATTTTGTTTCTTTTTTTTACTGAATTACTGTTCTTAGTTATTATGCTTCCAATAATTAATTTATTAATTTCTTTTCTTTAAAATATGTTGGGAGATTATAATCAAGTAACCAATACTCATGAATAGTTTCAAAAAAACTCGCATTAATTTTAAATGATGTTTCACGCTTCTTTATTAATGGAACAGATGTCATAAATCTAATATATTATAAATGTTCTGAACGTAAATGTCCTAATTTTACAAATATATGTCACTTTATCTATGCTAGAAAAGGCATATTTAAATAGTGGAATTAGTTATGTGTCATGAAAGATTTGGGTGTAAAATAAATGTAAAAAATGAAAGTTTAGGTGTTGGTAAAGCCTTTCGGATGCTTATATGATTATAATGAATGTTTTTTAAATATGGATTATGTACATAATAATCCTTGGCTCAAGATCATCAAACTCAATACATTTATGGAGGTAAAATTTTGCTATCTTATCATTATTGCTAATAACAATGTTGACGTACTACCGAGAAAGGGTAAGGTTGGCGAAGATCTCATCAAAAGAGGCCGGATGGATCCTCTCTCGTTTTATATTTCCCTATCAAATGCTAGAATAATCTCTTCAAGCTACTAAACTCTTCAAACTAATAACAACTGTTATATATTTGTTGTTTGAGAGCTTTAGAGGGTGGTTGGATCATCTCTGAGTTCAAGTTTCCAATTTCGATTTCTTTCCTATTCTATTGCTTTCCTTTTCTATCCCATTTTCTTTTTCTATTTTATTTTTCCAATTCCAATTCCTTCCTATTCAAACTAATAACAACTACTATATATTAATTGTCGATATTTGAGTAAGAATTTGAGAAAACAATGAAAGAGGGTGGTTGATTTGTAAATTGCAAGTTTGAGGCAATAGTCTCTTTAAATTAAAATAACACATAATTTAGTTTTAGTTCTCAAGAAAAACAATTAAATTTTTTAAAAAAAAAATCTTCGATATTTCCAAACTCATATAAATGAATACGATTATTGAAAAGCAAGCTAAGCTATCTTCAACCACTTGTTCCAGCTTCGTTTCGCCAGTTATGGCCGCAGCTGGGGTTGCAGCAAGCATAGGTTCGAGCCATGCTTTCCATTGGGTTAGCCTACATTGCATATAATTCATTAAAAAACGTGCAGAAGAAATAAACACATTAAAAAGAGGCATCTTCTATAATTACAATACACCCAAAATCCCAAATTCTATATATATTTTCCATCAGCACTTGTACAAAGATGAACTAACCAAAAAGAAGACAACTTTTGGATAAGTGCAGACAGGGCATTTGACTCCCCTGACACGAGGAAGCGTGGGATCTGCATAAGCATCCCTCAATATCACAGGCGGCGCTGAGAGACGCTGCAACTTATTCTCTGCCACCTCCTGTAATTTAACACCTGATCTAGTTAATACCAACTTTATGTTTTATGTAAAAATTGAAGTTTTAATAGTGGTTTGTTATATTCCGGGCAAACATTAAAATGTGGTGCAATAGAACCGTGTAGCTGCAGGTGCGGCAGGCATTAAGCAAGATGTTGCGCTCCTCGTCTTCTTTTGGGCAGAGCAGATTTTTGCTGCATGCATGCAGAAAATTAGTCAGATAAATTATAAACTATGTTAGATTGTATTAATGAGAGAAGAGTATATACCATTCGGGACAAAATTTCATTGGAATCGCCCAGTTCTGTAGTGCTTTAGAATAGAATCACCATGCTTGAAATACCAAGAAAGATCATAGGATAAGATGTCAACATTAACTTGTGTAATTGTTAAATTAGCTTCATTAATTAGCACTAAATGAAAATTAGCTAAAACTAGCGGTATTTTTTTATTCGAAAATTTTGAACTAATTTTTGACGGTTTATCTAAAGTATATTGAACCTACAGTTTTACGACAGAATGAACCATAGCTATTTATTAAAAAAAATTTCCGATGATTTTAAAGAAGTTACTGGCGGTTTAATATGCTGATTGATGTTGAATTATAATCTGATAGACGAAGTCATCGAAAAGTCAGCACATCTATTCTTGTAGATTAAAAATTGATAGACATTTGATATTAACTGACTGTTAAAGTCATCGGTTATTAAGTTATCAATAATCGGCAAGCTTAATACCATTTGTAAGCCATTGGAAATGGTCCTTGATGATGGTCAAGAGGATGCCGATGAGAAAATGCTCTGGCTTCCATCAATGATCATGGTCCCTCTTTTTTCCAAGCTATCTTTGGTAGGCAAATTGATGACTATCAATCTGGTACCAAAAAGCCATTAGAAAGACATCATGATTGCAAATAAATCTGCAAATAAGGAGTTGAAGACCTTTTTACATACCTCCTAGATTCAAGTCTAAGAAGAAGGGTATTCTATTTTACAAAGTTGATTCTCATATACCCAACAATAAAGTAATGCTTTTGAACGATAACAGCGAACAAGCAGAGGATATTCCTTTTTCTTATTATTGGTTTCCTTTCATTATAAAGCTTATGGATAATGGGTTGCTACCCGAAAAAAAAGTCTGTTCACCAAGTTAAATTATATAAGGCTCTGCATAATCACAGTTATGTAATATAGCTATCACGTTTGAAGTTAGACTAATAGTAAATCTGAAATTGTTATAGGTGCACGATACAAACAATGGAATCACATGTCAGAAATTATTACATGGCAGATATTTGACTTAAACGATTATAGATTCTATATGAGTTCTTTATGTGAATGGAAGAAGACATATAATTGTGGTGTCCCTATTAAAGGAAACACGCATAAACATAACGAGATTAGCTATTACGACGTACTTGACGAAGTCATTCAATTGCAATATCTCATTAATGTCAAATACACTGTGTACTTGCTCAACTTCTAGTGGTTTGATCTTGTTTTGAATTGAAGAACCCCAACTCTTACGCCTTATGATATCATTAAAGTCAAAATGAGCAGACGATATACAAAATTTGATCCATTTGTTCTAGCACGCCAAGTTACCCAGATTTGTTAGCTTGGGCACCCTGGTAGAGCAATGAATAAAGTTGATTGGGTTGTGATTACTAAGAATAAACCAATGACAACTATTGAGCTGCAAAGTATTATAGAACCAATTCACCAGGAGGAAGGTATGTAAAGCTTTCACATTCAGAGCTACATAAGCGATGGAATCTCTGCGCTAGAGAATACCATAGGGATTTTCAAAGAGGTTTGTATGGTTGAGGAAATTAAGGAGACTGAAGAAAAATTTTAGGTTCATCTTTGATGACGAAGTTCCTCTAATGAAACATAATAACAAAGGTACATAATTTTGGATTATTGGTTAGTGCTACTTTTCTTCTTTTACTTTTGTTTTTTTAGTTTTAGACACAGCTGCTACTTATGTCTTACTTTCCCTTTTCTTGCACCTTTCTTTGTTTGCTTTTATGTATGCTCATTATTATTTCTGTTGTCAGTACTATGACATTTCTTTTTTTAGAGGTGTTGCTGGTGGTTAGCCACTTGAGAGACTATGTTAGGGGAACATCGTAGACCACCTACAAGAGTAGGAAGAGGGGTGACACTTTCTGCTGTTGTTGCTACTTCCAATACCACTTCAACACCTACTCCCTCGCTTGCTGCTGCCACACCTCGCACGAAATTTGCTCCCCTACCTGCTGCTTCCCCTCTTGCTGCTTTCATGTATTAGAAATGGACGACATTGCTCGGGTCAAACCATGGAATTATCCATGTGAACAGGACAAAACCGCGGGCCACCACAAACAACAACGTGGAAAGCACAACAAAGCAAACCATGCCGCCTAGATTTCAGAGCTGATGAGGATGACACGGTGTTGTGTCAGATAAGTGGGAAATTCTTAATTTCATATTTAATTAATTTAAAAACAATAATAAACTTCAAAAAATCATCTCTGCCTAGAAAAATCCAAAAAATAAAAAAAAAATACCTCTGGAAACAGAGGAGAACATAAAATAAAATAAAATTGAAAAGAACTAACTTATATTTAATTTTTAAATAATTATATACTCTCAAGGATATTTTAATTATTAAAAACTAAATAAAACTCAAAAAATCTTGAAATTTGCGGGGATTGTTTTCCTCACTCTCGGGAATATTCTTTGATTTTTCCATGATTAGAAGATAACCCTAAAATGAAAAAAAAACCAATTTCCCATCAGATTTGTAATTTTTTTTTAATAATTATAAGAATCAGAAAATTAGAATTTAAAATGGGAATTAGCTAGGAAATTTAGGGTGAGAAATTTAAACCCTAGAATAAAAATTTTCAACTTTTAAAAATTTAAACTCAAAATTTAGGAACTTAGGGGCACAATTGTAAAATTTAAAAAATTAAACTTTATCATCACACATATTCATTAAGGCAGATTATTATTTATGTGAAATTTTATTATCTATGTACAACAATGTAGTGGAAGAGATGAGATAGTTTCAATTCGGGAAAAAATTTCATTGGATTCATGGCTTCCTCCACCACAACTTCAAGCCTTAATGTCTCTTAATTTCATCGAGAGAGAGAGAGAGAGAGAGAGAGAGAGTTAAAGTTTGACAATGACGTGCAAAATTCTTAAAAGTATTCATAAATAGTAAAAGAATTGATAACTAATACGTCATCTACAAATTTTCATCATCTGTCATGAATCTCGAGGCATGACATGAATCTCGAGACGATATTTTAAGCATGAAACATTCAAATCTTAACTAAAAGTCATCCAGAGCTCCGATTTCAACAAACTTATAGTCAAACAGACTGGTTTGATGAGACGGACCTAATGATATGAAAACTATCCCAATTCGAGTCAAATCAAGCCCGAATCAAGTCATTGAACCACACTTAAATAATTTCCGGACATATTTGAAAGATCGAATGGTTGTCGAATATGACAAGTTTATACTTGAATCAAGCGGCTTGACAAGACAAATCCAACGAGCCCAAGATCACTCAATTCTGACATCATTAAGATACTCAAATGTCCAGTAAATGCCATATGGTCAAGAGAAGCTTTCCAGACCGTCCGATCAAGATGGTTCATATTCCTGCATTAATTGTACCCAGAGCACTATAAATAGAGTTTCATCCCTCTCATGAGGGAGGACGAAGTTTAGAGAGAGAGTTTGAGGTTTTGAGGAGAAGCTGCAGCTCAGCATCACCACCAATCATCGTCGACCACGGCCGACCTCCGTCGTCGACCGCCGCCGCCGCCGTCTACCACCTCCGATCTCCCGCCGACCACGGACGACCACCGCTGAGCGTCGTCGACCACCGCCGATCGTCGCCAACCTCCACCTATCCTCATCAATCACTACTAGTTATACGTCGTCAGTCGACATTGTAATCTGAAAAATATAGTTACCATTTCCCATTTGTTAGACAATGAATTAGACAATGAATTTCTGTAATGAATTTCTGTAATCATAAATCAATAGTGGATTTTTGCAACTGGGTCTGACCCCGTGGTTTTTCCCTAACGAGTTTTCCACGTAAAAACTTTTGGAGTTATCACTGTTTTTTCTATTTCATCTGTGTGTGTGCTGAATTTTCTTATAACGCTAAGACGATAATTTGTTACTCTACCGCCGTGAATTTTCTAGCACGCATCAATAACCTTATTATATTTGGTTTAAATAAATTGATGGTTCATACATATACAAGATAAACAAAAAATGCTCCAGATCTTAATATTTTTGGACGATAAAAATGTTCTCTCCTAAAAATTGGAGGATAACTGATACGACAACAACAAATTTTGTTCATCCGGCACAATCTTGAGGCATGACTCAAATCTCAAAGCAATCTCTTGAGCAATAAACATTCAAAGTTCAATTAAGAATCATCCAGAGCTCCGATTTTAGTAAACTTATAATCAAATCAATCGGCTCAATGAGACGAACCTAATGAAATTAAAATTTATCTAATCCGAGTCAAATCAAATCTAGATCAAGTCATTAAATCACTTTTAAAAGATTTTCAGACACATTTGGAAGTTAAACAAATGTCGATTCGGGAGAGCTCATAGTTGAATCAAGCGTCTCGACAAGACGAATCCAACGAGCCCAAAATCACTGAATTCCGACATCATTAATGCACCCAAATGTCCATCAAATGTCGTTTGATCGGAGGAAGCTCTCCAAACCGTCTGATCAAAGTGGTTCATTTTTCTGCATTCATTGCACCATAACACTGTAAATAGAGCCCATCCCCTCTCATAACAAAAAAGACTTGAGCCTTGAGAGAGAGAGCTTAAAGTTTTGAGAGTGAGTTGAAGTCCAGCACCATCCCTACCATCGTCGATTGCCGCCAGCCGCGTTCGATCGTCGTAGACCATCGCCGACCTTTGTCGATCGCCGTCAGCCGCGTTCGATCGCCGTAGACCATGGCCGACCTTCGCGATCACAGCCGACCATCGCTGACCTCCATCGATAGCCTTCGACCACCGTCGAACGCCGTCGACTACCGCCGACCGCCGTTGACCGTTGTTGACCGTCGTAGACCACAACCGACTGTCGTTGACCACCGTCGACCGTCCTTGACAAGCGTTGATGGTCGTCAACCACCAACCTCCGTCGAGCACTACCAAATTCCTTGCAGTTTTCTCTGCCTATGAGCCCAAGTAAAAAAAATTGGCCATAACCAACTTGTAACCAAATGTTAACCATTTAGCTACTTCAGATGCCCATAATTTAAGGCTCAGTAAGATGGACCTCATTAGATTTAGAAAAGCCCTCATGGCATTCAATCCTTAATTTGGTTTTATGACTTGAAAAGAGATGAAAAACATAGAAAAAAAAATGGAAAAGAGAAAAAAATTCACTTCAAGGATCATGAGTATTGAAGACAAGAGCATGATGCTAAGGATGGCTCCCAATTTAAATCTCATATTATAAATGGAGGCCCAGTGTTTCAAGCACAACAAAAAAGCTACAAAAGGCATTGCACATGTAAGTAATAGAGGCAAGTGCATGCCCTGTGTAGAGAATCAAACTTGGATTAGTAGTCAGCCATGTAGAGGGGAGTATGGGCTGATTAGCTTCTTTAGAAGCAGGCAATTGCCTTGGGTGGATCAATACAACGACAATGGTGATAGCCCTGGGCTACAAACCAAAACAATCGACATTCATTATAATCATATAAGCATCCGAAAGGTTTTACTAACACCTAAACATTCATTTTTTACATTTATTTTACACCCAAATTTTTCACGACACATATAATTCCATTATTTAAATATACCTTTTCTAGCATAGGTAAGATGACATATGTATGTAAAAAATTGACGTTTAGAAGGTAAATATGCAAATAAATAAGGATTAAGTGGTGATATTATTACGACATTTATGTTCGTAAACATTTATAATAAAGAAACATGAAACATCATTTAAAATTAATGCGAAATTTTTTGAAATTATTC
>NW_018222364.1:0-4877 GCF_001263595.1 Phalaenopsis equestris
AAAGAAAGGAGGAGTGATCATTGAAGTAAATGAGAGAAATTAATTAATTCTAATAAGACAAGTTATCGATTGTCGAATTTGTATAGACTATAGAAAATTAAACATGGCCACCAGGAAAGATCATTTTCCTTTACCCTTTATAGTCCAAATGTTGGATAGATTAGCTGGAAACAAATATTACTACTTTTTAGATGGATATACCAGTTATCAACAAATTCCAATTGCTCCCGAGGATCAAGAGAAAAAAACATTTACAAGCCATTATGGAACCTTTGCTTTTTGTAGAATATTTTTTGGACTATGCAGTGCACCTGCGACATTTCAAAGATATGTGATGTCAATATTTAGTAATTTGATTGAACATGGAATGAAAGTATTTATGGATGGTTTATCTGTATTCGGGATTTCATTTGAATTATGTTTAAATAATTTAGAATAAGTTCTGGAATTATGTGAAAAAATCAACCTAGTATTAAATTTGGAAAAATGTTAATTTATGGTTGCAAGAGGAATTGTACTTGGACATAAAATTTCTAAAAATGGCATGGAAGTAGATCCTGTAAAAAATTAAGTTATTGAAAAATTACCACCACCGACTACAATCAGAGGGGTAAGAAGTTTTGTAGGACATGCTCGTTTCTACAGGCGTTATATAAAGAATTTTTCAAAAATAACTAAGTCATTATGCCACCTTTTAGAAAAGGATACGAAGTTTGATTTTAATGAGGAATTCATAAAAGCATTTGCATTATCCTATAATAGTCCCACTTGAATGGGAGAAACCATTTGAAATAATGTGCGATACTAGTGATTATGCTATAGGAGCTGTTTTAGGATAAATGCACAATAAAGTTTTTAAAGTAATATTGCTAGTAAAACTCTAAATGATACTCAAATTAATTACACAACTACTGAAAGAGAGTTATTAGCTATTGTTTATGCCTTTGATAAATTTAGACCTTACTTGATTGGAACCAAATGTATAGTGCATACAGATCATTTTGCTATCAAATACTTAATGCAAAAGAAAAATGCTGAATGAAGATTAATTAGATGGATACTTCTATTGCAAGAGTTTGATTTTACTATTATTAAAAGAAAGAGAAATGATAATCAAATAGTAGATCATTTGTCTAGACTAGAAAAAGAAATATTAACTAATTTTGCAAATAAAATTTTAGAAAATTTCCCTGATGAACATATATATAATATTGATGAAATTAATACACCATGGTATGCCGATATAGTAAATTATATTGTAAGTGATATTCTACCAATCAACAATTAAAAAAAATTATATATGATTCAAAATTCTATTTTTGGGATAACCCATATTTATATAAATAATGTAAAGATATAATTATTAGAAGGTGCGTGCCTTATGAAGAAACTCAACACATAATTGAAAGATGTCATGATTCTGAATTTAGAGGACATTTTGGAACATTTAAAATTTTGCAAGCTGGATTTTATGGGTCGACTCTTTTTAGATATGTTAATGAATATATTAAAACATGCGATCAATGTGAGGGAGTAGAAAATATTTCTAAAAAAATGAAATGCCTCTAAATCACATATTGGATGTTAAAATTTATGATGTGTAAGGTTTAGATTTTATGGGACCATTTATGCCTTCATTTAGAAACTTATATATATTACTTACTATTGATTATATGTCCAATTGGATTGAAGCTGTTGTTGTACCTAAATGTGATGCTCAAAGTGTTTTTAAATTTTTAAATAAAAATATTTTTACAAGATATGGAATACCGAGAGTAATTATTACTGATGGAGGATCTCATTTTAGCCATTTTAGGAGTAAGAGAATGAAAAAATTAATTAAAAAATATGATATTATACATAGATTCTCTACTGCTCATCATCCACAGACTAGTGGTCTAGCAGAAATATCAAATCATGAAATAAAATGAATTTTAAAAAAATTATAAATCCCTAAAAATTGGATTGGTCTGCTAGATTAGATACTGCATTATGAGCATACAGAACTGCTTATAAGACTCCTATAAGAATGTCCTCATATAGACTTATTTTTGGAATAAAATATGCCACTTACAGTAAAATTGGAGCATAAATCATTTTGGGCTATTAATGAATTTAATTTTAATCTAAAAGATGCTGGTGAGAAAAGATTTTTTCAACTCAGTGAACTTGAGGAGATTAGAAATGAAACATATAATAATGCAAAAATCTATAAATACAAAAATGAAAATATGACATGATTGGAAGATTATTAAGAATAAGTTTGAACCTGGTCAAGAAGTTCTATTATATAATACAAGATTGAGATTGTTTCCATGAAAACTGAAATCCAGATGGTTAGGACCATTTAAAGTGATTAAAGTCTATCATTATGGAACTATGGTTATTAAAGATCCTAAAACTAGAAAAACAATTAAAGTTAATAAAAATTTATTGAAACATTATTATGAAAGGCACATACCACAATTTAAAGAAATTTTAATGTTAAGTCAACCCAACTAAACAATGGTACGTTGGGCTGATGATGTTAAACCAAGTGCTTTGTGGGAGGCAACCCATATATAAATCTATATATCTATATATTACTATTTTGTTTAATAAGTGTATTTATGTATTAGGAAATAATAGTATTTTTGAATCCTACACAATTTTATGTATCATAAAATAAGACAAATATTTGTATTGTAGGAAAATTTGGAATCGAATTGAACAAAAAAACAAAAGATACAAATTTGACCTCTAGCGCCGACGACGCCCGCCTAATAGACCATGGCGCCCGCCTAATAAACCATGGCACCGACAGAGGTCGATGGCGTCCTGAGTAGTTTTGCACGTGTAAAGTGATGCGCCCCTAGCGTGTGCTATTTTTCTGCATCTTTTATGTCAATTTAAATGCCTGGTACAGTGCCAAGCACTTGACCCATCCCAAAATTACGCAGTAATTTAGTTTTAAAAAATATGACCAATAACTTGACCCAATTTATATTAAGTAATTAATGTGCAAAATTGAAATGTTATAAAATATAACAAATAATTCACACACTATGAGTTCTATGTAAGTGAACATATCGCTTTAAGTAATATAGGACTTTCTGATTAAGCCCCAAAAATCGATCTCACGAGGAAGCGAGGAAAGATGTCCTTAGTCAAATTCCAGTCTACTACTATTAGTATTAAGTTTGGAATGTCGATTAAAATGGTATTTTATTTAACAACTACTCCTAAATATGAATGTTAAATGTAAGGATAGTAACTAATCCTAAATGTAAATATGAATTCTAAAGATAACCCTTTTTTGATGAGTTGGTTTACATAATTTTAAGATGTTAAAAGCTACTATTCTTATGTAGCGAATTGGATAATGTAAAGGAATGATATATATTAAATATTGTATGTGCCAAATAAGAACAATTTTAATTCTCTATCATGAATTAGTGTTATAGAAAATCGTTGGCTAATCTTAGGTTTAGTCCCTAAATATGTGGCGAGGCTAGGAAGATATTTGCTCCAACTCAAGAGCTCCCACTTCCCTTCCCCTAAAGGCTAACTCTCGCTTTAGTTTTTAAACACTAAGATCGAAATGAGAATTTTTAGTTTGTCACCCTAGAAATCTTCAATTCTATACACCCAAGAAAGTATATTTCCCTATTTATTTGCACTTAATCCCATGAATGAAATACTCCTTCATGGACTTAAATGTGATTCTCACTCTGTTGTAGAATCCCGGATCATATGTTTCACAACACATTTTAACAATTCAATTGATTAGATCGAAAAATAAATTAAGTTCGAAGTTGAAAAATCATCACAATTTATTTTATATTTTAATATTGACAAACCCATATTATCTTTTCATTTTATCATATCTCAGAGTAGTAAAAAAGATAAAGAAAACTAATTAGACTTCATGAGAAAGATACGACAAAACACAAATTTCATATACAAAAGAAAGTTCATACAACATTAATAAACAAACACTTATCTGAAACTCTTTCTCAAAGCAAATCCCTTGTAGCCTCTCGTAGGAAATGTAAGAAGAAGAAATCTCTCACTTTTCTCCTTCTCCAACACTCTTAGAGAAGAATTCACCCTTAATCTCATCACAAAACTCTAAACTCTTAAAGATAAGTCACTAATAGACTCCTGAATGGTGGTGGAATGAAGATGGAAAAAGTGTATGGAGGCGAGCTGTGGCGAAAATGAGCAAGTCGGAATGAAGATGAGCGCCTTTTCTAATTAATTTCGGCCCCTGATAGAGCCTAGAGTTGGTTCTCCAATAGGTGCATCCAAAAACCCTTAAAAAGCATCCAAATTCGTCATATCTTCTAGAAACAGGGTTTGAACCGACATTGGTGCCGTCGACGCCAGTGTCCCGTATTTAATTTCGCTGCTCTTTGTCAAATGACATCGTCGACACTGCTTCTGGTGCTGTCAGTGCTGAGTAAAATCCATCAGCCGTTCTGTAAGTCTGTGCCATCGGTGATGCTTCTGGCACTGTTGACGCTGAGTATTTCTTCAAAAACATCATTTTGACTCCAAATTCTATCCTTTTGCTTCCTTTTTGCTTCAAGTCATAAAAATCAACAACCTGCAAGAAAACATAAAAACACCTTCTATTAAAGTGCAATATCACCAAAAAATGACTATAAAATATGGGTCTAAAAATGCATATATTTCTGGTGTATCTAAATCCCCAAAACTTACATATTAATTGTCCTCAATTAACTCATCTACTACATACAAATATGACTTATGATAAAGAATTTAACTTCTAGATTTCCATATTTTAGTCTACTAAACATAATAACATAACTTAAGAAAAATTCAAAACAACTTCAGTCGATACTAAAGGTATAAGAATATTTAGCAATCAAGTC